>NC_056731.1:1530431715-1530536039 GCF_019279795.1 Protopterus annectens
CAGCATTTAAATTTCCCTCCTGGGACCACTCCTTTCATCCCTGGAACCAAATCCTACTCTGCTTCTTACAAAAATATATTTCTGCTATACCAGCTCGACTGCTGTTTAATTGTAGATGCTGTATGCTGTTACAGAATTATATAAGCATGCAGTACAGGAAAATATGAAGCTCCTGATTACACATGGTTATCACAAAGCAAGTAATTCAAACAGCTTTGAGACTTATTGTTTATAAGCTAATGTACTTCAATTAACTGAAAGTTCACAGTTTGTTGTCCTGCTTTTCCAATATTCCTGGAAAAGTCATTATGGAAGTCTACTGTTATACCTTAATAACCACTCAGCAGACAGCATGTTATCATTGTCTGTTGTGGTTGTGATAACGCAAAGTACCAACAGAAATAGTCCATTATCGCTAAGGCCTGTTAAAAAAGCCAGTCATATGTAGGACATATCTACTTCTGACCTTGTTTCTGTATCTATTTTTGTCCTAACAATTGTTGATGTCCTATTTTATAGCCCTCTCTTGTTACAGGCCACTTGCATTACACTGTAAATTTGACACTAAGTTAACAATGCAGGCCCCTCCTCAAAACTAATCTCTCTCTGTCTCACTCATATCTCTTGTGCTGCCATAATCCCATGACTTTTAAATATGCAGTCTAGTATCTGCAACAGTATCATTATATACTGGTATGTGTCTGCAAGCCTGTGGTATGTTATTTATGTTCTCTGCTGTCGGGTACTGCAGGTAGAATTTATTTATAAATACTTTCAGCCATAAGGTTAAGATGAAACTGCATTTGAGCTGTCACTGTCAGACATCACACTGCATAACTGACAGTGAAGCATGTAGTGTGCACACGCCTCCTTCTAGCATCTTCATAAGACTAGCTGTCATAACAGTCAATCATATCTGCTGAAGAGCAGCAAACAGAAGGCACGTGCACATCACAGTAGGTTAATAATCTGATAAAAAATATACTATGCAAAATGCGTTATGCTTTGTTGGAGCTACAGCTATCCATTCCTGTGCTGCAGCAGTATGCTGATGTTAGTTGTTGACAGTATTAGTGAGGGTAGTAGGGGTTCTGGTGCTGGGTGGTCGCATGACTCACAGATACTTGTTGTTTTGATATTGAATGGCCATCAAAACAGAGAGGGACAAGCAGGTAACAAAATGAATGGAAAACACCACTGTGAAAAAGTCCTGCTTGTTGCATGTGATAACTTAGTACTACATTATCGATCATTCTCATACCTCTCAACCTCTAAAAGCATGAAATCTGATCAGAGCCATAAATAAAAGTGGGACAAAGACCAACAAATAGGGGCAATTTTAAATATTGCTTTTACAAACTTAGAAAGTTGATAGAATAACAGATTTTGCATTAGCATGAATTTTCTGAAGGGTTTGAAGTCTGAAACTCAAATGTCTGTCATTATTTTCTAACTTCAACTTTTAATAATTTGCCACTAATTTGCCAGAAAACCACAATTTTCTGAAAAATGGACCAAAAATATGAGGGAAAAATCTGGATATTCTGTGAAAATATGTACAGTTGAGAAGTATGGCATTCTTTATCACAGCTCTGCAAAGAAGGTCAAGAAATATGGACAGAACCATGAATATAACACACACACACACACACACACACACACACACACACACACACACACACACACACACACACACACACACACACACACACAGCAGAAAGATAATGCTGAACAGAATGCATGCAATATTACTTTAGATTTTGGTTTGGGTAGTTATACTGGTTGAAGGACTGCTTTTGGTTCATTGTGAAAGAGTGAAAATAAATGACTGATGAGCAATGATGTGGCCAAGGAGCAGTGGTTCAGTTTTTAAGACATGGGTAATTAGTAGCCACAAACTGGGAGTCTGGTAAAATAGTTATTAAGAGGAATGAAATCATATTACACTACAAACATTTGGAGATGAGACCGATCTGTTTTCTGTAGCTTGTTTAGGAGGGAGGTGTCGACCATGTCTGAATAAAATACTCACTAGTATCACATACACTGATTAGTGCCAACAAATTATTTATTTAATATGAAGTGACACCCTTAGAGACATTTTGATTGTTAATGGGGCATCAGTGACTTCGGCTTGTTAAGACTAAATCTGGCAACACCCAGTACCCCACAGGATCTGTCAGTGCACTACAGGCAGATGATGTGCAGACTGGTACAACGCTTCATGCTTTAGTACTCAGTATTCAACAGTTTCTTGAGTTGAAGGCACACTAAAAACACTAAAAGTGTTTAACATTCTGTTGTCAGTAGTAACTTAACCCAATATAAGCTAAGTTATCTGAGATGTAGCAAAGATAAAGCCAGTTTTTACAATATAATGTACTACCGTCCCTAAAAATAAAATGCCACTATTCAAAGAGCTGTATTTATAAACAGATTTGCTTTTGGCAGCATTGTCTGTTTAATGTAGTTTCCTAGCTTTAAGCAGTAATATATAGACACAATAAATAATTATTATTTAATGGATACAAGTTTCCTTTTGAAAGAGTCTCACTACGTTCTTCAAACTTAAAATCAAGAAGACTGTAAAAATTGGATAAAATAGTAGGACCCAGGAAGGAATATATAATGTCACAATATTTTAATCAGTAACTGCTTTCAGCCCATGCAAATTTGCAAAGAGACTTAATCATGTGTAATGTATTAAGTTCTGACCATCCCCTAAACTGGTTAGTTCCATCTCCTAAGCTGTTTATTTCCATCGTCTCAAATTTGTCAGCTACATTAACAGGTTAACTAGTGTTCTAGTTATAAACAGGAGAAATGAAGTTGATCTTTTTCTACACAGGATACTGATTAAGCAGATAAAACAGTAAGCTGTATCACTTTACAGTGTTAGACTCCATCTGCTTCTATTCATCACTACTCTAGTGGACAACTCCCTTTTGTAATGGGGTGTGTGAATGATGGGGTATGACTATTTACAGTGAAAACTAGGCATGTGTTAACTGACTTTTGTAATTAAGCCCATCTTTCCTCTCTTGTTACAGTATCCACAAACAGTAACTAAAAACAATCTCCTATCAAGCAACATAAAAAAATATTAATTGTAATGGAATTACAATGGGCCTGCCAGGTTTGTCTGCCTCTGCCTTCCCCAGAGGTTCAGTGTGAGGTTTGGGAAGTTATATATTATCACTACTTTTGATATATCATGGAAGAAAATGAAGTGAGGTGCAATTAGGACAGCTGTTAAGCATATTTGTCAGACTCCAAAGTGTGTAACGGTGCCACTCAAACTATTACAACAGTTGTAGTAGCTTTAACTAGGAAGACCACAGCATAGTTAAGTGTGCTGCTTTATTCTGAATGCCTTGTTAATAAGGCAACTGCATGCAGTATAATGTAGCATGGATTTTGCTTATTTATTTATTTATTTGTTTATTTGTTTGTTTGTTTGTTTGTTTGTTTGTTTGTTTGTTTGTTTGCTTGACACTCATTTACCGGGAAAGTCTGACTGGGCCAGAAAGTGCCCATTTTCCACAGAGGCCTGGGGAGAAAAGCTCCACAATAATAATATTTCAAAAATCAAGTACAGATATTTTCAATCACAAACTATCATGTTACATTACAAAATAGCAAGTGCAAATATTTTAAATCACAAAGTATCATGTTATACTATAAAAAATAAGAGTGAAAAAATGTTGTAATGACAAAAACATAGAACAAATGTTTCATAGCAGAATGCAAGAAAAAACAATAACATAAGTTGAAGAGAATATGTGAGGAAAAATTCAGTAGTCATATTATTTTTTACGAGTGGGTCTAAAAAGTTCTAAGCCTGACCTAGAAGGGAATAATGTGGAGCCATGAAACTTCCTACTTTATTTTGCTTTTGCGTCATCTTAAAAGTACTCAATTGTATTTATTACTGCTTAGTGTAACTCATTCTAAGCCTTTTATTTTAAGCACTTGGGCTTCAGACCAGTTGTTTTACATTAAGAAGGTTTGTGGTCTGCACTGTAGTGGCAGAACAGGTAGCTTACATCCTTCTAAGTTGGGAACTGCTGATTGAGGGCTCAGTGTCTGTTATTCTAAAAGTGTATTAATTCTGGTTTAAGCACTTGGGCTTCAGGCCAGTTATTTTCCATTAAAAGGGTTCGTGGTCTGCACTGTTGTGGGAGGAGAGGCTGGACACTGCCCTTCTGAGCTGGGAATTTCTGGTTAAAGGCTTATAGTGCCTGCATATTTGAACTGCTTCTTACTGAAATTGGTACACCTTGTTTGTTGTAGCATAGACTAGATCCAGGCCTGCTGAATCTAGCTTTGTTTGTATAACTTGAGCACTAATCCAGGCATTCTTTAAAGTATTAAATTGTATTTATTACTGCTTAGTAGTAACTTGATTAAAGTGTAGCTATCATTCTAAGTCTTTTGGATTAAGCACTTGGGCTTCAGACCAGTTGTTTTACATTAGGAAGGTTTGTGGCCTGCACTGTGGTGGCAGGACAGGTAGCTTACATCCTTCTAAGTTGGGAACTGCTGATTGAGGGCTCAGTGTCTGTTATTCTAAAAGTATATTAATTCTGGTTTAAGCACTTGGGCTTCAGGCCAGTTGTTTTACATTAAGAAGGTTTGTGGTCTGCACTGTAGTGGCAGAACAGGTAGCGTACATCCTTCTAAGTTGGGAAATGCTGATTGAGGGCTCAGTGTCTGTTATTCTAAAAGTGTATTAATTCTGGTTTAAGCACTTGGGCTTCAGGCCAGTTATTTTACATTAAAAGGGTTCGTGGTCTGCACTCTTGTGGGAGGAGAGGCTGGACTCTACCCTTCTGAGCTGTGAATTTCTGGTTAAAGGCTTATAGTGCCTGCATATTTAAACTGTTTCTTACTGAAATTGGTACACCTTGTTTGCTGTAGCATAGACTAGATCCAGGCCTGCTGAATCTAGCTTTGTTTGTATGCTTGTTGTTTGTTTGCTTGTTATTTCCCTGAAACACTAATTCCACCTAAAACGCGGCTTTTCAGAGCTTCTGTGGATCCCTAGTGATATCTGCATTGCTTACTGTACTTATTTCCTTGTTTCACTTGAAAGAAAGTTACTGTTTGTCGTTTTTGCATTTAAGTTTCCTGTAACACATTGCATTTAAGTTACCTGGCACTTGCTCACTAAAGCAATTATATAAGTCAGCACTAAAAAATTAAAAGCACTACACCCTCACAAACTCCCCTTGAGTACCTTGTTTCCCATTGGCCCTTTTTTCAATTATAAAGGAATTCCCAATACTATTCTAGCATGTCCAAAGGTCATTTGTCAATCTCCACTCCGGTCCAGATGGTGAATCTGGGAATCTTGAGGCAATGTTACAACTGCCTCATGTACACAGACAACCCTCTCCTCCTTCCAACAAATTCCAATACATGTGAGAGATGCAACCATATAGCCATACTGGAGGCTAAGCTGTCTCAACTCAGTACTGGCGAAACCAGTCAGGAGGAGAAGGAAACCACACTCACTAGAATTCCAGTCTCACATAGACCTACCATGACAGGAAACCAAACACATAAACACACAAAAACATACTCGAAGGCTCTAAATAAAAATCTGCCTAAGCAGCAGAGACCTCCAAAGTAGACACCCAAGCAACCGCTACCCCAAAACAAAACACGTGCAACACATAGCTCACAAAGCCAGTGTGCCGAACAGTCACAGCCCTTAAGGCTAAACAACACACCTGATACACTTGTAATAGGTGACTCTATTGTCAGGCACACTGATGTCTTGCTCACCAGGCTGAACAAGAAAAAGGTCACGGTGAGCTGCCTGTCGGGCGCTAGGATCCGCCACATAACACAAGCACTCAGGTCACTCCAAGGCAAGTACAAATATGACTCAGTAATTGTCCATGCTGGTGTGAATGACCTGAGACGTACCTCCCTGGACTACATGAAAAGACACATAGAGGAGCTCTCTGAGCATGTAGCCCAGGCTGGTATGACCCTGACCTTGAGTAGCATCTTACCCTCACCAAGAATGATGCCACAATATGAAGACAAGATGATCAATTTCAACAATTGGCTTAAGTATTGGTGTCATTCAAAGGGGATCCAATGCCTGTCAGCCTGGGATGACATGCTCGACAAGCCACGATGCTTCGCTAGGGATGGCTTGCACCTGTCACCCCTGGGCTTTTGGATATTTGCAAAGGCTCTTGCTACCCCCATAGTGCCTTTTTTAGGCAAGGCTCAAAAGACAAACCCACCTCCATAGGTATCACAAGGGATAAGAAACTAAGAGTAATGCTACTCAACGCCAGAAGTCTAAACCTCAAGATGCACTCCCTCAAAACTCTCCTTAGCATGGAGAACATGGATATCTGTGCAGTAACAGAAACCTGGTTCAAGGCTCCCGAGAGCACCCCAGCACTACCGGGTTATACCTCATACCATGCATTTCGGCCCCAAAACTTGGACCGAACCACAAAAGGAGGGGGAGTATCAATATTCGTCATAGATACCCACACTTCCAGGTTGGTGGCACAGCACAAAGCATCAGAGACTATCCATGTGCAACTAACAGTGGGTAAAACTGCCTTCCAGTTTATAGCTTGCTACAGACCACCCTCCCAAACCCAGGAACCCCACTCGGCCTTCCTGAGAACACTGGAAAATATGAAGGTCTCTCCAAACACCATTATATTGGGTGACTTCAACTACCCAAACATAGACTGGGAGCATTACTCTAGCTCCAACACCCTAGCCCAAAGGTTCCTAGAATTTATAAACTCAAATGCTATGGAACAACTTGTTACCACTCCCACAAGAGGGGAAAACATACTGGACCTGATCATCATCAACATGGGGACTCTATGCTCCAGACCAGAAGTGTATCTCTCACTGGTAAGATCAGACCATAAACTAATCTCACTGGATATTCACATCCTGACTCCACCCTCTGCCCTGAAAACCACAGTGAAAAACTTCTCTAAAGTAAATTTCACACTCCTCAAAACCGAGGTGGAATGCTTCAAAGCCCCCGGGCCTGTGGAAAATACGGCCCAGACCGCAGAATCCTTTATAAACGCATTCTATGAACACCTTCAGGAATGCATGGATCATGCAATCCCAAATAAAACCAAGACCCAATCCTCCAAAGGCAGACGTCCTGTCTGGTGGACCCCAGCCATAAACAAACTATACAATAGAAGGAGGAAGCTACTACATGATAGATCAAAATCCCAAAAAAGGAAGGCATCTCTGATCAGTATTAGCAAAAAACTACAGGCACTCATAAAATCGTCTAAGGCCAGCTTTGAGAGAAAGATTGCACAGGACACTAAGGATAATCACAAGGCTTTCTTTAGTTATGTTAGGAACCTGGGTTGGAATTCCCAGATATGCTCAGAATTAGTCCAAAATGACAAAAAATACACCACACCCACAGACATTGCCAACATCCTAGCTGACAGGTTCAGCGCAAACTCCCCCCCCCACCAAAAGGGCAAATATCTATCCCAGCAGAGTGCTGCCCCCCCCGACATCTCAGATGCTCAGATAAGAGCTGCTCACTCCAAAGCAAAAAAAGCAGCATCAATGGGACCAGACGGTGTCCCAGGCTGCGTCCTACATGAACTCCAAGAAGAGCTAAACCCAAACATAAAACTACTGTTCAATCTCAGCCTTACTACAGGATATGTACCCAAAGAGTGGCGTACAGCAACAGTGGTCCCTCTCCACAAAGGTGGTGCCTCAATGGATCATGGAAACTATCGCCCCATAAGCCTGACTAGCTTGGTCTGCAAAGCTATGGAAAGGATCATCATGGACCTCATAAATAAAGATATTGGGGACCTACAGACACTGGATCCTACCCAGTTCGGCTTTGTTAAGGGCAGATCCTGCCTCTTAAACCTGGTTGATTTCTTTGAAACAGTCACCAAGGCCAGTGACGATGGGAAGGTGGTCCACACAGCCTACCTGGACCTCGCAAAAGCCTTCGATACAATACCCCACTCGGGCATTATAGATAAGCTCACCAGCTTAAATATAAACCCCTATGTCACTAGATGGGTTGCAAACTGGCTCAAGGACAGAACCCACATGGATAGAATTGCTGGAGCCATGTCAAACTCCAAACCAGTTACAAATGGCGTCCCACAAGGCTCAGTCCTGGGACCTCTCTTGTTCATATATATATTTCTCGGAGGTACAGGCCAACACGGAAGGACTGTGGCTGACCAAGTTCACAGATGACTGCAAACTGGGCGCCATAATCGACTCTCCAGCTGACACAAGCATCCTCCAAAAGGGCCTCATAGAAACAGACAACTGGTGCCAGAGCCATGGCCTCAAGCTAAACACCAAAAGTGTATAGTCATCCCTTTGGCAAAAACAAAGTGCCCACAAATTACCACATAGGTGGTAATTCATTAAGTACAGAAGAAGTAATTAGGGACCTGGGGACCCAAGTTGATAGCAATCTCTCATTTGACAACCACGTGGCCAAAGTGGTTAGGAAAACATTTTATGTAGCCCATTTAATCATGAAGGGATTCACATCTAGATCAGGGAGGTCATCGTGCCTCTTTACTCATCCCTCATCAGGCCCATAATCGAGTACAATGCCCCTTTTGGGATGTACCTTACCAGACACCTGCAGCAACTGGAAAGACCCCAAAAGTACTTCACCAAGAGGATCAAAGGGCTCAAACAGATGCCATATGCTGCCTGGTTAAAGAAACTCCAGCTCTACTCAGTGGCATACCGCCTGCTCAGAGGCGATCTGTGCCTGATGCATAAAGCCATGTCCAACCTGGAATTAATGGACATGCTGCACCTCAGAAAATCCAAATCCCATCGAGCTACGTGCTTGAGAGACTTGAACCTCAGCACTGAAATAAATAGGACATGCTGGAGGGACAGATTTATAACCCAAAGGCTCCCTTCACTCTGGAATAAAATCCCAGTCCAGGTTATGCAGAGTCCCTCATTGACTCTCTTCAAGAGGAATCTTCATGAGTGGATGGGAGATCGTAGGTTTACCCCGGGTATCACTTCTGTGTCGCTGTTAGACAGAGGCACGGTATACTAACCTCGAAAAAGGGCATAGCAAAATTAATTTAAAATGGGTGGTGAAAGCCAAACACACTCTGGCTAGGCTTATAAATGCCCAAGGACAGATAGCCTAGTATGAACCTATGAACCTATGAACCTATATTTACCCTGAAGTTCAGCACACTTTGCAAATTGTGTCTGAAGTTTCTTTAACCCTGTCAAAAAAAATCTGAAGTCTGGCCATTGAAATACTGCTCCACTGCTGCAATCACCTCCAAATCACTCAAAAATTGTCACCCTTTCATACTCTTTTTAAGGTTTGTAAACAGGAAATAGATGGAGCATGATCTGTGAGTAGGGTGGATGGTCTCTTTACTCAAACCCCAGTTTTGTCAGAACATCCATCATTTTGCCAGCCTTGTGAACAGGTGCATTGTCTTGCAAAAATAGAACACCTTTCCGCAGCTTCCCTCTCCTTTTTTCTTTCTGTTTCCTTTAATCAGCACAGCAAATTACAGTAGTATTCTACATTAACTGTTTGGACCCATTAGAAGATAGTCAATCATTGCAACACCTTCCTGATTCCAAAACACTGTGACCATGAACTTTCCTGCTGACTTTTGGTTCTTGCACTTCTTTGGCATTGGTGAACCTGAGTGCCACCATTGCATGGACTGTTATTTTTATCTCAGGATCATAGTGATGTAACCATGTCTCAGCAGCAGTAACTAGTCATTCCAAAAAGTTGGCAACAGAGCAATGAAAATAGCACAAAATCAACTTGGAAGTGTCCACTCAACATATTTTCTCGTCGGCATTCAAACATTTGGGCACCCACTTGGATGACAGCTTATGCATTCCCAGCTGCTCATCTGTTATAAAACCAACACATTCCCTGGATATCTGTAGTTTCTCAGTAATTGTTTTCTCTGATATTTGCCAATCTGACAAAATCAGGTTATGAACATCTTCAGCAATTTCAGGAGTTGACACCGTTTGAGGCCTCCCAGACCTTGTCGCATCTTTGGTCTTGAAATCTCCACGTTGAATGTTTTCACACCACTTCTTTATAGTTGAGTAAGAAGGGCACTTGCCACTCAATATTTGTAGCATACATTCATGAATTTCATTTGGAGTTTTCTTATGCAGGAATAAGATCTTCATGATGGCTCAGAGTTCCACACTTTTTGTTGACATGTTTCAATCAATGATCTGAAATAATGTCAAAACATAGTGTGACAATTTTGCAAACTGTCACTTTAAAAGATGAAATAACCCTTGTTTCAGCTACAGAAGCAACATAGTGCTCAGAATTTAGAAAGTTAGTCAGGCTTAGAACTTTTCAGCACCTCCACTGTGATAAAGAATGTTCCATCTGACTATTCTTGTAGATTAGTATGTGGTAAATGAGACCTGAGACAATTCTAATAAGATATTCAAAGAGATATCATACATTACATGATTAGAGACAGTGAGCTGAAATTGTGACATCTTAGTATGAGAGAGGTGTTCATATTATTATAAAAGAAAGAAGGATGGAATGAAGGAGATTATAAAAGAAGAGTGCAGGGTAGGGTGTCTTCAGGTAGCTTGGGTGAGGAGGGAGGAAACAGATAGAGAGGAAAGGTCTTCAGAGATGAATTAAATAAGGTAAGGTAGTGGAGAAAACAAAAAGGAGTGGAGTAGGAGGCTGGAGAGGATTGTGAGTGTGATCTAGGTTAAGGGGGTGAGTGAAGTATAGTGAGTAAGTTCAGCCAGGATAGGCACAGGAGCAGGTCCAATATTTTGTAAGGTATTCTTTTAGGGAACATTTAAAGGTGGGTAGTTTAGAAATAGTTCTGGTGGTTAGAAGTAAGGAGTTCCATTTTTTGCCACAGAGTACGAATAGGCTTTGTCCAGGGGATTTATTCAATTTATTTATGGTGAGAAGCTGTTTGTCTTCCAATCTAAGAGCTCTTTTCAGAAAATACATATTGATTAAAGGGGGTAAGAGCTGGGCAGGCTAATGGTTTGTGTATGATTTTATGTAATGTTATAAGATGAATATAGGAGAGGTGGTGGGTGAGTTCCAGCCAGCTAAGGGTATGCAGAGCTTTGCAGTGCTGGGTGAAAGAGGGTGAATTAGTAGCAAACATAGCCATTATGCTTTAGCATCTTTCAAGTTTGTTTTTTGTTTTTTTTATGAAGGACTGTAAATTAGTTAGAATAGGTGCTCCATAGAGTAGGGAGGACAGAAAGTAGGTTTTGGCTAGAGTAATTTTTTTGTGTTTGTGCTCAGAATATAATTGTTTCTGTATAGCATGCCAAGTTTTTGATGGGTTTTTCTTGATATTGCTTTGGATGTGCAAGTCAGATTTAAGATTACCATCTATTATGACCTCTAATAAATTAGTATGGTGGACTAACTCGATTTCAGTTCCATTAGCTGAAAATATTTTGAAAGATTTTTTTAGAGGTGTGAGTTTTTGGGCTAAAGAGGAGGAGTTTGTTTTTTTGGGGGGTTGATTAGGAGTTGAGCCATTGTAAGCCAGGTTTCAATGGAGATGACAGCTTGTTGAGTGATTTCTTGGAGGTGAGTTAAAACTATTTGAAGAGCAGATGATGGTAGAGTCATTTGCATATTGAATCAAGGTGCCTTCACAAGAAGATGAATGCAGCTGATTGATAAAAATATTGGACAGTACAGTGCCAAGGTTGGCTTCTTGTGGAACTCCTGTGGAAGTGGGAAGGTATGTGGAGATGGAGCCTTGTCATTTTACAGCTTGTTGCCTGTTGGTAAGGTAATTAGAGTACTATTGAACAGATGGAGATGCTAGACCCAGGGTAGAAAATTGATTGAGGAGTTTACTGTGAGAGACCATATTAAAGGCTTTTAATAGATCTAGAAATACTGCAGATACAAGTTTATTAGAATTGCGAGCTTTAACAACAGTGTCTGTGAATGATAATAATGCAGTAGAGGTGCTGTGGTCTGACCAAAATCCATGTTGTGTATTGGTGATTAGCTTATTTTGCAAGAGATATTGAAGAAATTATTGATGAATACATCTCTCAAGGATTTTAGAAAGGAGAGACAGGATGGCTATGGGATGGAAATTTATATCAGTTGAATTACCTCTTTTATTTATTTATTTATGTATTTATTTATTTGCATTTCTGGGTAAGAATTACCCTTTTTCAGTGGAGACCCGAGGGAAAAGCCCAATAGAGACAAATTAACAATATTACAGAGAAAATCAATATTATGAGTACAATGGATAAGTAGGCCAGAGGCATGCATGCAAAAGATTTATGAAAAGGTGCTCTGAGCAAGATCTCTGAATTAAGTTAAAGTAGGCAAAGAAATGATGATTTATGGGGGTAATGTGTGCAATTTTCCACAAGTTAGGAACACAGGATTATGTTACTGATCAATTAATAAAAATGCTGATTGGATATGCTATTGCATCAGTAGCTAGATTTAAGTATTCTGGGGGAAGGTTGTCAGCTGTGGAGGAACAAGGTTATAGTTTACGTAAAAGCTTGTTTATAAGAGTTATATAAATGGTTGAAAGGTAAAGTGGGTGGAGTTGTCTGCATACATATTGAAGAGGTTGCAGATAGGTGACTTTTGTGAAGGAAATGTGGTAGGGTCCAAAATAGGGAAGTCGGCTGTGTGGAAGGGGGTGTGTCAGGTGAGTGTGAGGTTAAGTTGGCTATGAACTCTATGAAGTATGTATTGAAATGGGCAGCTGTTTGAAGAGGGGGAATGTCTGGGTATAGGCTGGGATTCTTTTTTATACCTGGCCTGATGAGACAGGATATGGAGGACCAGAATTTTTTAGGGTTGTTTTTATGGCTATGTTGTAGCTTAGTATAATAAGACGTTTTTATCTCTGTTAACTAGTTTCTTGACTTGGTTTCATAGCTGTCTGAATTGTTGCCATTTTTTGTCATTTTTTTGTCATTTTTATTTTTTTGCCAGTTAATCCATGCTTTGTCTCTGTCTTTCATAAGGAGTTTACATTGGTTGGTGAGCCACAGGGTATGGCTGTTTTTAATTATTTTTGTACGCTGTGGGGCAAAGGTGAAGTATTCACCTAAAGGGAGTGTTTTTAGGATGCACCATTTAACTCCTTTCAGAGATTCAATGAAAGACTCCTTGGAGAATTTGGAGAGATTACACGTAGTTTTGAGCTTATGTTCCTTTGTTAGTTGTCTAATACTCCTGTGGGCATAAGCTAGCAGGTGATCACTTAGTTTATCAGGGAGGGTACCTGAGATGGTAAAATTGGATGAGTTGGTAACCAGAATTCAATCCAGAATAGATAACTGGTAGTTTTTTTTTTTGGCCATGCCTTGTTGGTGTATTAATAAGCTGAGTGACTCCAAAGAGGTTCAAGCTGTTGATCACAGAATTTATGGATAAAGACTGCCAGTCAATGTTTACATCACCCAGGAGGATAAATTAATTTGTGATTGCATCTGTTATCTAGGACAGTACATTTTGAAGTATTGGAAAGTTCTGTCCTGGGGGGATATCTAGCATGGCAGTGCATATGCTCTTGGCTCTATTAAACTTTAGGAATGTAATTAGAATTTCTGCTTTTCCAAAAGTTGGGATTGTGCCTGTATTGGAAAGATTATAGTTTTTCCATCTGCTTTTTTGTGTTCTGTTGAGCCTAATAATATTATAACCAGGGGGTAGTATTTCATCATCTTTTATTTCAGGCTTTAGCCATGTCTCAGTTGTGGCTAGGATGTCTGAGTTGTGTTGGGTCATCCACGTATGAAAATCTGTGAATTTGTTGCATATGGTTCTAATGTTTAAAGTGATTATTTTTAAACTTTTAGGGTGTATTTTATGGCTTGGGGTGTGATTGATACCTGAGCTGGGGGTGGATGTCACCACACTGATGTATGGTGGAAAAAGATGGTTTATTATGGCATTAGATGGGTAGAAGCATTACCTTAACATTGGGACTGACATTTTTTAGTATTTTGGAGTTACAACATTAGAATGGAGTTATGGGAAATAAGCTTCAAGAGATTTTTGAGTAGCTAGTGGGAAGTTGGTTTATAGGTGAAGAAGAAGTAATGGTTGAGGTGTGCTTATTAATTACTACTGGTGGTGATGTTAGGATGTGAGGAGGAGGATGAATAAAGTGATACAGGAAGGAAATAGTATGATTAGTGCTATAAAAAATCTTGCAGTATGGTTAGGTGAGGTAATGAGCAATGATAACAGTGTGGAGAATAGGAAGGTTTTGATGGCGAGGGAGCAGAGTGAGATTTGGGAAGGAATTTAGAACATAAGTGGGTGGAGATGGTATAAAGACAACAGTTTGTGATTGGATAGAAAGTTAGGTACAGGATAGGAGGGTGAGTAGAGGAGGTGGATTACGTGAGGTATAAGTGTAGATGTAGTGGAGGTGGATGGGAATTGTGGATAGGGCAAGGAAGCAGAGTGAAGCCCAAGCATAGTGAGTGCTGAACAGAGTGGGTTGGCCTATGGTGGAGTAAGTACTAGGAAAACTATCTGTAAAACTGCAGTATACCAAGCCTTGAGCCGTGGTCCTGCAGAAGGGGTCCTTTCCGTCCAGACTCAGAAAATTAAGCCTTTTTCCAGATTTAATTATTTTTTGGCTTTTAACTATTGTCCTCTCTGGCTTGTTTTTATTTAGATAGAACTGTTTGTTTTCTATCTATCTTGATTTCTGTGAATCATCCCCTTTAAGTAGCATTTTTTTAATTTACTCTGGTCCTGATTTGTTTATTTTTTTTGCTTTAACTGAAATCGGCTGCCCACTTGCTAGCCTGTGTAAATGTATTTTTTGCTTTATAATTGCATTGGCTGCCAAAAAACTAAAAAAACAAAAACAAAAAAAATACTCCTTGTTTTTTTGCAGTATTCGACTAGTTAAGACCAGTATACTTCTGCTGTATTGGGCTGTGTGTAATTCCTGTGTTGGCCTGTGCCTTACTTGGATAGAAGGAAGTTTCTGGGAAGGGAGTGGGTTGAGGAGGGGGCCGCAGGGGAGCCTTCCTGTAATGGGGGCAGTGACCTGGGAGAAATCATTGATTGCTTTGGACTGCATTTTGATTCTTTTTCACTTTTTTCAGCTCTTTTCCAAGTTCCCTGTTTTTTCTTTTTCTGGCTATGCCTTTTTTTCCGCGTGGTCCTGTGAGGAGTCCTGGCAACAGAGAACTGAAAGTCCCGACCACTTTCATTTAAGATTTTTGGCTTTTTTTTTTTTGCATTGCATTCTCCTCTTGGCTTTTAGATATAACTGTTTTGTGTCTATCTATTCTTTTCTGTCTAAGTATGCACACTTAAAAGTCACATTTTGATTTCTAGTGCGATTAATAAGACTTTTTTTGTTAATTTAACTGTGAGCTGCTGCTTAAAGTGCTAGGCTGCTGTGTGTAATTTTATGATTTGTATTGCATATTGCTGTGTTGCTGTGAAAAAAAACAAAAACAAAAAAAAAATCCTTTTTTTCCGCGCCTTTGCTTTCGAACAGTTAAGACCAGTATACAGGCTTTGCTGTATTCTGGGCTGTGTGTAATTCCTGTTTGGCCATTGCCTTACTTGGATAGAAGGAAGTTTCTTGGCTCAGAGTGGGGGTGGGGGCAGGAGGGGAGTGGGGAGCCTGAGTGCCCCTGGGACAGCCTTGGAGCTGTAAATCTGTAAATCATTTGGACCATTTCTAGCTCTTTTCAAGTTCCCTGTATAAAAAAATAAAAATCGCCTTTTTTTTTTGTGATTTGAGCAAGCAGCGCTTAGCAGTTATACAAGTTTAAACTATGCTCTGGCCATGAATCTCTCTTTCAATTTCCTTTCTCTCACTCTACTCTATTTCTATATATTATATATATTTTTGAACTTATCCTTAGCACCTTATCCTTAATAAAATAAAAACTCACCCCCACCCTAAAGCAACAGGGGCATCCATCCCCCCCCTGTGATACCCACTTCCCTTAAGGCACAGCACTCCTTATAATATTCTAGTATGTCAGTGGTAGCGAATGACCTGCCTCTCCCTGGACCATGAAAAGAGAAAGAGAGGAGCTCAGGCTCTCGATTAGCCCTGACCCACCCTGATACCTGACCCTGAGCAGCATCCTGCCTTCACTGATCAGTTTTGGCTAATCACTGCGTGTGTCATTCATGGGGGATCAATGTCTGTCAGTCTGGACATGGATGACAGACAGCCAATGCTGTTTCAAGTGATGGCTTGCACCTGTGTCACCTGGGCTTCCGGGATACAAGGCCAAGCTCTGCCACCCCATAGTGTGCCTTTTAGGCAAAACTGCATACACAACTGGGCATGTTATAGAACACCCTCCCAATCCCAGGAATCCCATCAAGCATTCGACCCTCTCCACCAAGGAAGCGCCCGTTTTGGGACCCCGCTAAAAAAAATCCCACAAGGGAAAGGCTTCCCTGAAGAGAACTATATAATATATATGGGGGCGCGGAAGCCACACACTGTTGGGCTAGCTTATAAATGCCCCGGGCAGAGAAAAACAGGAGGTAAGACAAATCTTGATAATTGTAAAGACAGTAAGACAAGCAGGTAAATTGCTGTTAACATACACCTAAGTTACCTGCAAAAGTCAGTATTGCAGTGACTTTGGCTTGAAATAATGCTATAGTAGCTGGAGAAACAACTGAGATGAGGGGAAGACTAATCAGGTACTTCAATGGAATGTAGTTACTCCTCCCCCATATGTTTATCCCCGAAAGCAATCAGTGAAGTATAATGTTTATGGATACAAAGACAAGGTTTTTGAACTGTGTAAATACGTAACATGAGTCACAGTACTTAATTTTAGGTAATGGGCTTTTATTGCCTTTAAAGGGATGTTTTACAGTGCTAGAGTAAAATATGCTAAAGTGTTAATTTAGCTTCACCTTCAGCAGTAAAAGGCTTGTGGGTGGGGGTGTCCCTGCAGCAGATTAAATACTGCAATACAGAACACACTAATGCATAAGTGAGGGAGAATAATTAAGTTTAGTTTGAGTCTTGGAAATTGCCTTACATAGAATTTAACTGAAGTTCCTTTGGCAGTGTATGTGATGATATGGGCAAATGCCAGCATAGCCAGCTGGAGTTTTGTAAAGAATTATATGTCCTTTGAATATCAAACTGATCTATACAAGATGCCTGTGTTACAGATGTATTGCAACTGTATGTCATTTGTACAGTATATCAAACTGATTTTGTACAGATGCTTGTGCTGAAAATGTATTTGTGAGCTTTGTTTGTGTTGAAATATATCAACAGTGCACCTTGCTGAAATGAAGAGAAATGTACATGTATTATTGCAGCTGAATTAAATGTATATGTTTTAACAGAGGATACTCGCACAGCAGAGGTTAACTTTAAGAAAAATAAGGGAAATGTAAATGAGCTGTTAAACCATTAAAAGTTACTACAAAGTACTGAGTAGGACCAGAGATGCTGGGTCTGGGGAAGAGCCTTTATCCATTAGCTCAATGAAAAGAAGGGAGGCCCTAGACACTGCAATAAACATTTGGATGTGTATTGTGGCCATCTGTACTAACTTCCTGTCTCAGCTTCAAAGGGGAATACTGTAAGAACCTTGAGTCAGATGACTAGATGAGGTCATTTTGGCAGCACTTTTGTAAATTATATTTTAAGTATTACAAAGAGAAATCTCAGAGTATTAAGTATTCTGTTTGGGAAGCCTGACTAGAAAGAACCTTACCCACAGCATCGTACCTTGCGGTACTAAGTGACTTTACTAGGGAATAGTAATTCTCTTAGATTCAGTCAGGAATATAATGAAGCTTAGCTTAGAGAGTGTTTTTCTTTATTTGTATGAGTCTGTTCATCAATGTTAATTTCAATGTTTTCTGTGGTTTGAACTTTGTGGTTTACTGTGAATATATATTCAGTATTTTCATGTACTTTTATTATTTATTATTAAATATTTTTAAATGTTTTATTGTGGTTGGTCCTTGTAGAAAGTATCTAACCTTGGAGAGTGCTTATATTTATTTGGTAACACTGTGTGCAGCTGTGGTTCACCTTTAGGCTCACTGCTACAGGGGAGCTCCCTCCCTCCCTGAAGTAGCCACATCCCCAGTCCTGGCATCAGGTGTGAGGCCTGTCTGGGTCTCCTCCAGGCTACCAGACCCACATGCCTGTCTGCAGGCCTGACTGCATGTCACTGCATGCGCACAAGGTACTGAATTATCAAAGTCATTCCTATCAAGACATCTGCAGGGATATCCTAAAACACACCTGCTTGCTTGTTCCCCTTTCCACCCTCCCAGTCAAAGTGAACCCTGGCCAAAGGCATTTGGAATGGGACTCTTTCTAAAGCTCTGACTGGAATGAACTGTCCAAGCAAGTACTGCTTCTTACCACTGCAGACTTTACAATGGTTATATGATAGGCTGTGTCTCTCTTAGCAGTGGCCTGTTCTCCATCCACTAAGATTGGATATCAAGTCTGCTGGTAGTTTGTTACCCCTGTTGTCTCCAGACAACTTACCACTGGCATTCTGTTATTCTCACTTGCTGGCTACCCCAACTTTTGTAACCCACCTTGCCCTTGTGGACATCTATACGCTACATGGCCCCACTGGTTACATTTAAAACTTTTAACCCTTGATCCTGGCTATGTACCTGAACTAGTGGCTGCCCTTGTTACTGGTGAACTCTGTTGGGGCAGTTTAGGCTGCCCACCATGGGTTCCCTTATATACATGTACAGGACTGGGTATCCCTTTCCTGTGCAGTGATACCCTGCTTGCTAGGTATAGCTCTCCCTTTTTCCCCAACGCATCTGCAGAGTTGCATTCCCTGTCTGCCATCCAGATTCTCATGTCCTCAGGAAAAGTGCTAAGGGCTTGTACCCGCACCAAAAGGTCTGCCAGCCCTTGGAAAGTGGTGACCTGACACCCACTCACCCACCTGTGAAAATAAGTGCTTAGTTCAGCAATATAATCACATACACTGTCATCTGCCTTGTATCTATGCTCACAAAACTTTTGTCTGTAAGCTTCGGTTTTAACTTAACATATTGTAATAAACAGTTCTTCACTTTTTCATAATCTAAACTGTCAGTATCAGACAATTTATAAACAACAATTACAGCTTTACCATGGAGTAAGGGGTGAGGAACTGTACCCAGAATGCTCGGTCAACATTATACTGTTTGCATACTCTTTCAAATATATGAATAAAACTATCAAAATTATCGCATTCTTGGAGCTGAGGAAGAAGTTTGCTGACCTTTATTGCTTCTGGGGTATGGTTACTCCCTTCCCCATTACCTTCATTACCATAGCAGCATTTTCTTTTCATGCTACCTCTGCCTCTTATTTTCTTTAGCTTCCAGACATCTCAGTCATTTTCTTCCAGATGGGTTTTTAAGTTCTCTGAGGAAAAGTTGAACTGTCCTGTTTCTGAGAGCTGTAAGTCCCCATCAGCAGACTGGTTATCCTCATGGTTGCTGGTCTATGCTGTAGAAATGATTAAGGCTGCAATAATTTTCCCTTTAGTCAGGTTGGCGTGCCCCAGTCCTTTGGCTTGGCACATCTCAGCCAACTGGTTCCTTGTCAGCTTGCCATAATCCTCTGCTGACATCCTTGCCTGCACTCCCTGACTAACTAAGCTAACAAAATTAAATAAATGAAACTATTGTGATATGAAGCTCTGAATGTCTACCATGCATCTCCTTGAGAGTACAAACACCTTCTTTGGTGATCACTGCTTACAGGCTACAGGAGTTCAATATCCACATCACTGCTCACCAATATGTCAGCATGTGATGATACCACCACTGTTACCAAATAAATGTGATACACACCACTGCTACCAATATGTGATGGTCACCAATATGTGTTGTCCCCATGCTGGGCCAGTAATCAAGGAGTCTCAGTCCTCACCATTGACACTGGAGAGTGACGTGTACTTGGAACACAACTGGATGCACACAGTATTTCCAGTTGCAGACCTCTCTGCTTCAAGTTCAATTTCCCTTAAGACCACACAGGGAACACACTCAGCCTGGGGTCTGGATGTCTCTTTATCTGTCTCCTTCCAGGTCTCCAATAAGACTCCCCACTGGTACAGCTGTAGGGTAAGGTCCTCAGTCGAGTGTCTAAGTCAAGTCCTCCAGCACCTTGTGTGTAAACCCAATGCTTTGTGTCCCTACCTCAAGTAGCTGACACGCACACACTCTTTAAGAATTAATTTTCACACACACAGACCCCTGGGAAAGGCTGGCACAGATTACCCACTCTACCAAGTTTTCCCAAACTATAATGTAGTTATCACTGCCACCAGTCAGTCAGTTGCTATAAGGCTCTTAAAAGGGTATCCAATTATACTGTGTAATATTAATGCTAATACAAATGGTAGTAGTTCACCAAGATGGCTAGGCCTTTTGGAGTGGCCCACACAGTATTACTAAATAAATATAAGCACTTTCCAAGGTTAGATACTTTCTACAAAGACCAACCGCAATAAAGTTTTAAGTATATTTAATAAATAAAAGTACATGAAATACTGAATATATATTCACAGTAAACCACAAAGTTCAAATCACAGAAAATATTGAAATTAGCAGTGATAGACAGACTCATACAAATAAAGAAAAACACTCTGTAAGCTAAGCTTCACTATATTCATGACTGAATCTAAGAGAATTGCTGTTCCCTAGTTAAGTTACTTGCTACTGCAAGGCAAGATGCTGTGGGCGAGAGTCTTTCTAGTCAGGCTTCCAAAACAGAATACTCAATAATCTGAGTTTTGTCTTTGTAATATTTAAAATATAATTTTCAAGAGGGCTGGCAGAATGACCTCATCTAGTCACCTGACTCTAGGTTCTCACAGTATTCCCTTTGAAGCTGAGACAGGAAGTTAGCACAGACAGACACAATCACATCTAAATGTTTATGGCAGTGTCTAGGGCCACCCTTCTTGTCACTGAACTAATGGACAAAAGTTCTTCCCCAGATCCAGTGTCTCCAGTCCTACTCAGCACTGTGGGGTGACTTTTATTGGTTTAAGAGCTCATTTACATTTCCCTTACTTTTCTTAAAGTTAATCTCTGCTGTGCCAGCATCGTCTATACATATACATTTCTCTTCATTTTACCAGGGTTGATGATTGTTGATACATTTCAAAACAAACAAAGCTCACAAATACTTTTTCAGCACAAGCACCTGTACAAAATCAGTTTGATATAGAAATGATATACAGTTCTAATACATTTGTAATACAGGCATCTTGTATAAATCAATTTGACATTGAAGGGACATATCATTCTTTACAAAACTCCAATTGGCTATGCTGGCGCTTGCCCATATCATCACAGTGTGATTATGTTAACTTCTCACAGCAGTTGTCAGACTTACATTTTTATATTAACTGCGTGACAAATCCTTTCAGGGTCAAAAAGGAATTGGTAAGAATCAAAACAAGGAAACATTCCCCAAAATGAGGTGCATTTGAGAGGTATGCTTTAACAAGTTTCCCTTCTAGGTATATTTAACTTCAAAACTGAGCCTAGGAGCATGACAACCATTAACTTTTATTTATTATGATTTGAACTATATCAAATAGTTTAATAATTTCAAATAACAGCTTTGGAAAA
Organism: Protopterus annectens; assembly: GCF_019279795.1. Lineage (NCBI taxonomy): Eukaryota > Metazoa > Chordata > Ceratodontiformes > Protopteridae > Protopterus > Protopterus annectens. The sequence goes on from NC_056731.1 coordinate 1,530,453,386, forward strand.
TATTATGATAGGAATGATTAAGAAAAGTCTGCTTCTAATAAACATTTCTTTGCTGAAAACTTATTTCATTTGTCTACCTACTTCTTCAGATGCAAAACTTCCAAATGTCTTTTGTAAACCTTCTCCTAAGACTTCATCAAATGTCTCTGAGAAAATTAAATGTAATTCAATTTTGTTGGTTCACTCCCATTCATACTAGTGAAAACTGTGTGCCATAAGTAATCCTTGCACAGCACGTGGTGTACAATAGGTGATACAGCATTGTGAAGAGTGCATTTCATTGCAATTCTCAACTGTTGCTTGTACATTCTTTTTGTACTTTGTTACAGGATTGCTAAATGGCAAGCTGTAAAACTCTGTCTTAAAAATGGTCAGCAGTAGAACCAGATGAAGTGAGTGTGGAGTAACCATGCTGCTCTTCATGTGATCAAAATAAGGGACAAGGAGAAGTAAGAGCCTTTTGCTGCTCAGACAAAAACATGTTTTCAGTTTTCTTTATTGCTAAACGTTGCTGTGTGTTTGCAAGCTGCTTTTTATAGGAAGGGTGTACAGTGTGTGACTGCAATAAAAAACTGATGAGAATGAAAATAACATGCAAATGAGATAATAAGAGATAGAATAGAAGGTTCTAGAGAGGGGTCTAGCTGAAAACTCTTTTTAAGGATTAAACAAGGACACAACAGAATACAGGACAGAAGGGTAAGTAATACAGGAATGCAGACAGCTGCAGAGGAGAACAGTTTATATATGAGTTATTTCAATTCTTTTGGGACTAGAATCACATGGGCAGATTAATAGACACAGGGTAGCTCTAACTCTTCTGAAATGTCTTTTTTTTCTTATAAGCAAGGTCACCCATATCTCCTGATTAGTGCACAGAGGGTAATGTTCTACACTGTTATGTACTGTGTGTATATGCAGGGACCAAAACCCACCCAATTAACATTTATCCTGATTAGCATTAGTCCTGCTGTTAACTAGGGTGGATCTGCTTATCTAGCTCCCTCATTATGCACTAAACATACCACGCCATCCACAATGCCTTGACTGCTCCAGTGACTGGTTTGGAAATAGTTTTTCATAACTCTCTGCCAAAACTGTCTCATTTTTCAGTTTACCTTTGTTGGTTTACTCCCATTCATATTAGTGAAAACTGTGAGCCATAAATAATCCTTGCACAGTACAAGCTGTACAGTGGGTGATACTGCACTGTGGACAGTTAATTTCTCAGCTGCTGTTTGCACATTCCTTTTGTACTTTGTTGAAGGATTGCTAAATGGCAAGCTGGAAAACTCTGGCTATAAAATGATCAACAGTAGAACTGGACAAAGTGACTGTGGGGTAGCCATGCTGCTATTGGTCCATCTGGGCAGTCATACCTTGCTATACATAAATTAATGTGCTTCACTGAGTTGCCATTTAGTTGCCTTACCATAGTTTTTGCATTTCAGTGTGCTGTATCTCTGACCTGTATCTACAGCAGCATCCCTGCATGCTGTGCCAACTACAATATTCCATGATATGCATACTGTCATTTCCCTTTGCCATTTCCTTTCAAAGAGATACTATACAGGCTTCTTATTCATTCAGTTATCTAGTCCCTCTAGGGTTTTAGTTCTTCCCCTTTCAAAATTCACACTGTATTCCATCAATGTAGCTTACTTACTACACCAACCAAACCAAATGGTAAAAAAGGTTAATCAGACAAATCATTCAGTAAAAATTGCTAAAAAGACACGGCCAAGCTAGAGCCTTCACTGTGTGATTACTTAAACCTTCTGTGGTAGAGGCCCACAGGATACATGCAAAGAACCCTTTAAGGACATACCATTGTTCCAGCTATATGGCTTTTGAATGCCTATGACTTTTTACTTTTTAAGTCTTTATGGGTATATTCAGGCCAATAAAGTCAAACATCACTACATATATACATGCATGGTTTGGCATTTTTATGACCTCATCAGTATAGCATAAGTGGATTGTTCGGCTATACTTTAAAACAACAGAACTTAAAATCAAGCCTGATGTCATGAAAATAAGGCTAATACAAAATATCTCAAGCAACATCCAAACCAAAAGGTAAAAAGGCCACACAGATAAACCATTCAGTAAGAAACTGCAAGAGAGATTCAGCCAAGCTCTTGTAAAAGAGGCCCATGGCCTATATGGAAATGACCACTTAAGAACATAACAGTGTTTCAGCTACATGGCTTCAAAATGTATAAAGTAAACACTTGCAGAAACTGTTTTATTTGTCCTGATTTACTGTAGTCCCAAATCACTTACATATACTGTTTACTTTTACCGTCTGTCCTGCTTTTGGTGTGCTCATTGCACATTGTGTGTTTTTTATGGTACCGTAGTCCAACCAAGCATGTAAACATGTAGCCAACATCCAGCGCTTGTAAAAAATCACAAAAGGCTCATGTAGTGTTTTTCCAAAATACTTCTGCAAGCCCGTAAAGAAGAGAAGCTGCAATAACAATTCTAAAACTGGAGTTTATTATTTAACTAATACAAATGATTTTTAAAACATTGGTTAAGTACTTTTGTCTCTTAGGAACACAATGGAACTTCTTCAGAACCACAATGCTGTTAAAATTATAAGCTTAAATAGAATTTCAATAAAATTACAGGATACAATTCACCAATCTTAAAACACCAATTATGAAAATAAATAATGATTAAAAACTGCTTAAATAACACAAGGGCATGAAACATTGAATAAATTAAAAAGAAACTATATATGTCACCAACTACAATAATGACAAATTATTTGTTAAAATTGATTTGATCTAAAATTTAACACAGGAATGACAAATAGTTGATCATTGAGGCTAAGACCCTGGGAAGCACCCAAACAAAGTTGCCAAACCAGTTCCTGATACTCCAATAGTATGGTTTCCCCGGGACTACCTATTAAAAATCACAGGGGACTAATTTAAGTAAACCAAATAAAAACTTAGATTTTCCAAATTCTAACATATATTTATAAAGTGCATTGTTACCATCACATTTTGATATTGTGTAGAAATGCTCATAAATCCTTTTTCTAAACCGTCTTTCAGTTTTTCGAAAATAAAACTTTGAACAACCTTCACAAATTGCGATGTATACTACCTCCACACTAACGCAATTCCCAGATGCTAAAACAAATTTATGTGGAAACCTGTGAAACCCAACCACTACATTTCCAAAAATGTGGGGACATTGATTACTGCCCCACATTTGTGACTGCCCCCTTTACCAACAATTTTGTGAGCGTTAAGATGTTCAAGGAGGGTTTTACAATTTCTACTTATTTTATATACAAAATTGGGTCTCCCCATCATTCCTGTCTTAAAACTCAAATCAAATGAATTTTAACAAACAGTTTGTCATTATTGTGGTTAGTGATATATATATATATATATATATATACATATATATATATATATATATATATATACATATATATTTTTTTTCTTTTTTGTGTATCGGATGTTTTATGCTGTCTTCTAATTTATGCAGTTTTTAGTAATTATTTATTTTTATAATTTGTGTTTTAAGATTGGTGAATTGTATCATGTGATCTTATTGAAATACTATTTAAATTTATGATTTTAACAGCATTGGGGTTTTGAAGAAGTCTTATTGTGTTCCAAAGGGACAAAAGCGCTTAACTAATGTTTTAAAGTCATTTGTATTCATTGAATAATAAATTCTGGTTTTAGAATTGCTTTTGCAGCCTCTCCTCTCCACAGTTTGGGAGAAGAATTTTGGAAAAATATTACGTGAGTCTGTTGATGATTTTTTTTTTTACATTTTCTATGCTAAGTTACCAAAGAAATAGTATACATTCAAGTTTCAGACCTATGATTTTTATATACCTTCCTAATTTTTGCTCATATTTTGGCATGTTCATTGTAAAATGTTTTTTTTTTTTGGTAAATCTTGGGTGAGACATTTAGTTTTGGACTTCCTGTCTTTGCAAAATGTATGCTAAGGTAAATGTTATTATTCTAGCAACCTTCTAAGTATATTGCTGTTTTCAGGGTTTTCTGGCAGTTTTCTGATGGTTGTAGTAAGTAAATGTGGGCAGGCAAATGAGTTTTGAACAAGAGGTGGCTTTTATGTGTTTTCTTGCAAATCATTCAATGTTTGCAGTCACTGAACATGATAGCTGTTTGCATTTAATTTCTAATATCCTTCCAAATAATTATACTAACAGTGAATTTCTAGGCAAAGTGTTAATCTTTTTTCTGGGAAATTGTTACTGATTGCAATCAGTAAATAATGATAAACAATTGATTTTAAGCAGAAATACATTCTAATACAACACCTGTTTGCTTGGGTATTATTTTTTTTTTTGCTTTTTTTTGCAAGTTTATGTATAGAGTTTGTCGAGTGATAGAGTTGTTTTCAATTATCTGACAATTCTGTGGCAATTGCAGTCACTAATTATAGACCTATGTTGTGATTCCAGTTTGACTCAGAAGGCTAAAAATAACCAGTACATGAGAAAGTGATTTTTTCAGCCAGTTTTGCATATGGTACTGTTATAACTTGTGTGGAGGTTGAAGACAGTGTTGTTGTTGTTATTTCTTAAACTTTCCTGACAAACCGAGGAGGTGTGCACAAAAGGTCATTATAGCTTGTCTAGTAGCAGTGAACTTTTTAGGGACAATAGTTAAAACAAATTACTATGACTGATTACAAGGAAAGTTAAAAGAAAGATGAATATTAACTGCACATACTGATGGTTATTTTTGAAGGTAAGGAGGCATGCTGTTTTAAACCTCTGAAATCAAAGGTTGAAAAATGTTACTATGTGTTCTTTCAAGTTTGTCCCAGTCCAACCTCAGTGTGTATACAGAAGGTGGTTGCCTTTTGAGAGTAGGAGTGAGGAGGAATATTGTATATAGGTTTAGCAGCAGTTGCCTGAAATTTATGATTGTAGCCATTTGTGCCTTCATCTCAGGGTAATACTAGAGGGATACAGAGATGGTAATTTTTTTTTCCTTTAGGCATGATTTTTGTTTGGGGCATCACTGAATGAATAGCAAAAGGTTGAAAAAAATCCTCTAAAATTCACCCTGAAACAGCTAGGGGAAAAACATAGCTTCTGGGGACCTGACAGCTCCCAGACCACAGATTAATTTAGTTATTTGTTCCCCCATTGTTGAAGTGCAGTATGCCCCAGTTATTGTGTGTTGAAAGGTTGCAGGAAAAAGCAAAGAAAAGTCAAGACAACATTTAATTTCTTTTCATAGCCTTGATTTTTTTTAGGGAATCACCAAATCAAAACTGTGGCGGGAAAACTCTAAAATACACCTCAGAACATATTTAACAATATGGCTTCTGGAGGAGTCCCACAGACCCATGGCTTAATTAATTTATTTCTTCCACTGATATTATAGTCTAGTCTGCTCTGGTTAGAGTGTTTTGAAAGGATACAGGGAAAAAGCAATTGAAGAGTAAGACTGAATTTCTTACTTTAGTTATAATTTTTGTTCAATACTGAAAAAAATTGGTTTAAATAACAAGGAACAACTTTAAAAACTTAAAACCCTAAAACTTTATTCTATCACCCAGTAAGCTGTTTTATCTATAACCGAGACTACTTCAGACTGAATGAAACATAAATTCACAACACTTTTATACATCAAAATAGCATGATTAATTAACTGAATAATTGCATAATCAATGCTTTCTTTTCTTTCTTCTTAAAAATACTTTAAATTCTCTTCATCCTTTAGTCCTGGAAGGTAGCATTCATCTAAACTAACTTGTCAAACATACCCCCTCCAGTCCAATTCTTCATTAGCATTAAATACATTGTCTTAATTCATAACCTAGTCTAAGACAGCTACTTTAAAATCAGCTTTATGCTTACTATTATTAAAGCACTTACTAAGAGCATTTGTATCATTTTTTGTTTGTATTGCATATAAATGCTCATATATTCTCCAGTGAAGCTCTGTAGTCATTCTTCCAACATAGAAGACTTTACACGAAACACATATAAGCTTTAAAAACTTTTTTCAGGCTAAATTAAGTCTCCCTAAGAAGAATTTTGCTAGAATAGGAATGTTCAGATGTTAGGATTGCAATATTTGTTCCTATTTATACACAGGGATCACAGAAATTAAAGTTAATAAGTTTACTATCAAATTACAAGAAAGGTATTCTTGCAAGTCTAAATATGTTGTCTATTTAATTAAATGCATTTTGTGTAATGCCTTCTATGTTGGAAAAATGACTAGGGAACTTCATCATAGAATATATGAGCATTTATATGAATACAAATAAAACATGATAAAATGCTCTTAGTAAGTACTTTAATAATAATAAGTGTAAAGTTGATTTTAAAGTAGTTGTTTTAGACCAGGTTATGAATTAAGACAGTATATTTGATGTTGAGGAAGAATTGGACTGGAGGGAGCATTTTTGGCAAGGTAGGCTAGACGCATGCTACCTTCCAGGACTAAAGGATAAGAAGAATTTTAAAGTATTTTTCAGAAGAAATAAAATAAAGCATGATTTAATTTTTCAATTAATTAATTATGCTATTTATGTATAAAATTGTTGTGAATTTATGTTTCATTCAGTCTGAAGAAGTCTTGGTTAGAGATGAAAGTGCTTACTTGATGATAAAATAAAGCATCAGTGTTTTAAGTTTTTAATGTTGTTCCTACTTATTTAAGCTGTTTTTCAATATTTATATATTCAGTATAGTTTATTGTTTTCTGCTTTTCTTATGTAACTTTTGTTCAAGACATTACTTCAGCAGAAGTATCGGAAAAATACATAAATTTAACTTATAAACTTATAAACCCTGTGGCTTTTGGGGTCCTGGCAGATTCCATACCCTGACTTAATTCAGTTATTTTCTCCACAGTTACTGCTGTGCAGTCTGGCTCAGTTATGGTGTGTTGAAAGAATGCAGAAGAATAAAGCAAAGTTTGTGAAAAAGTAAAAAAAAAAAAAACTAAAAAAGTAAACCAGATGGGTTAGCATGGGAGGGATACTGAGAGATATGTATGTGGGGAGGGGGCCAGGTAGCAGGGACGAGTCATGGAGCTGTTTGAATAGGGCACCATTTTACCAGACCAGCCCTGATGGTAGATATATACTTAAAATACAAAAATGTTTGTGGAAAACTTTTAGACATTAGTTATACAGTGTTGAGAGGGATAATACCAAAACACTTGGAAACAAACTGAAATCTTGCTTAACCAAAAAGAAGGGAAACATAAGACTCTACTAAATGCATTCCATCCAACTGCAATTCTTAGTCAGGACTACAATTTATACACATATTTACTGACCTAGAAACTAACACAAGTTTTGAATTTGTCTAGTAAATCTAAATTAAACAGGATTTATGACAGGAAGCACCATTTTTTGAAAATCTACTAAATGCAATGTCTTAGTGGATGATACAAATCAACAGGGGAAAGAGTTGTTGATGGTAAATTTTGATGTGGAGTAGACATTTGACTGGGTCAATTGGAAATATCTATACAGGATGCCAGAAAAGATAAGTTTTCAGGGAAATGTATATATCTGATGTGAAATGTATATATCTGAAAAACAGCATAGATAAAGGTGGATCTCTGGCTTTAAGCAGAGGTAGGGGTAAGGAGGGGGGTAGACAAAGCTGCCAATATCCATCTGATATTAACATTATACTTATAGCTTTACACAGATACTATTCCAGCTTATAGGTTGGAGCAACAAATCTATAAGGTATCACTGTACATGTATTATTTGTTAGTTTATTTCATTAGCCCTACTGATAATATTAATATTTTTTAGCAAAATTGTAGGTTTGGAAAAATCTCAGGATACATAATAAATACATACAAAATAACAGTGATTTTAATTTATCTAAGGTGCTCCAGGATATATAAAAACCAAATGAATTGCAAACACTGATGCAAAGTCATAAATTGAAACCAAAAATCACCAGCAGGGCAAATGGAAACACACCTTTATTCACATTATAACAGGTTGAGCGCTTTCATCAAAAAGTTTGACTTCATCAGAACAATAGGTACATGCAGCCAAAATCTTAAATAGACATCAACTTAACCAATTAGGTCAAGACACACCAATCATTTCAAACCTTGCTAATAAATTAGTTAATTAATAATTGATACTACCTTTGCTAAGAACCATTCTTATTTAAAGAAAAAAAAGTTATATAAAAACTTTCTTTAAAAAAATACTTATTTAAAAATGATTTTATATATATAATTTTAATATATAATTTTAAAATTCAACTTGAAGAACAGCCAAAATACGAAAATTGATCAACTTTATCCCCAATATTATGCTGTTCATATCTTTCCAGCCTTTCCTTTCAAGGCTGGTACAATAGATATAAAATCATTCAACCCTGGGGGAAAATTAGCAGCAAGCCTTAGCTGCCACATAAGCTCTTTTTTATTTAAAATGTTCTTCCAGTCCCCTCCCCTAGGGTTTACTTGAATGACATCTAAAATGCCAAATTTAAAACCTGAGAAACCAGTGCACATCCTACTATGCCTATACAGGGCATTAGTTGCTTTTACATTTTTTATCTCGTAAAGATGTTCATAAATCATGGACTTAAAGGCTCTCTCTGTCTTCCCAATATAAAATCCTGTGCATGTGTTACACTTAGCCAACTATACTAACTGCTTAATAAAGCAGTTACCTTTCTTAAAAAATACTGTATTTTTGGTCCTGTTATTTAAAACCAAACTTTCTACCTGCAAGATGTAACTACATTGTGCACAATGCCCACAGGCTCTAGTAAATTCATGCCTCCTACTATTCCCTCTTGTTATACTACCCTCCAAGGTTCCCTTCAAATTGCAACCAACTTTAGTAGAAAAAAAGGGCTGATCACCAACTGCCTGAAAAATATCTAGGTCAACTTTAAAAATATTCCAATTTTTGTGAAGAATATTTTTTATTTCACTATACAAAGGACTGTATTTTATAATACATGTCTGGGTAAAATTACCTTTAACTTCACCTTTCTTATTCCCAGCATTCTGAATATGGGTAGAATCAATGCCTAAAATAGACTTGTATTTCAAACCCCATTGTTCAAGAACCTCTGCCAAAATGCTTTCCACAAATACAATAGGATACCCCCTCTCCACAAACATATGGGCTAAATTCTTAAATTCCTGAACAACATCCTCCTTATGAGAAGTCATTTGTGCTGTTCTAATGGCTTGCCTCTTGACAATACTCTTTTTCTGAAAAAGGGGGTAATGACTGGTAAAATGAAGATATGAATTACAAAAGTTTTTTTTCCTATATATCTTAGATCTGAAACCTTGTTCTTCTTTTATTATAGTGGTGTCCAAATAATGAATGTCCTTTTCATGCAAATCAAAAGTAAATTTCAAAAAACTTGTAGTGCTATTCATATAGTCAATGAAACCTGGAATTTGGTCCTTATTTCCTTTCCTTAAAATAAAATTATCGTCCAGAAATCTACTGTAATATAATATATCAGCAGAATAATTACTCTAAAAATTGTATTCCAACTCCCACCCCAACAATACAATGTTAGCATAAACGGGGGCACATGCTGCCCCTATTGCAACTCCCTTTATTTGCTGATAATATCGGCCTTCAAAAAATATATAATTACTATCCAAAACTAAGGCCATCATTTCACAAACAAGCTTAACATTTTCAGGGGTCAAGTTGGAGCAGGTGAATAAAGTCTCTTCGAAGTATTCAAATCCTTCTTTCCTGGGAATACAGGAAAACAACTCCTGAACATCAATAGTCAGGAAGATAACATCTGGGGACCAAAGGTCAGATTTAATTTGACTTAGAAGTTCCCAGGAATCTTGTATAAGATAGGCAGCTCCCTCCACAACATGTTTGACCATTTTATCCACAAATACTGCCATATTGTGAGTCTTCGACCCTCCTGCCGCTACTATAGGCCTAAAAGGGGGCACCAAAACATATTTGTCGACTTTGGGTATGCCAAAAAATCCAGGTATTTTAGGAAAAGAATTCAAATGAAAATTGTATGTCTCTTGATTAATCCTCTGTTCCAAAATATACTCTTCCAAAAAACTGTCAATACGCTGATAGGAAATAGTAATCTGATTTTTGGATACCTGTAAATAATTTTCCTCATTAAATAAAATAGCTTGCATGATATTATTATATTCTTCTGTATTAAAAATAACTATACTACACCCCTTATCTGGGGTCATTATACAGATATCCCTATCTTGCCTTAATTCATGAAGCAAATCCCTCTCTTTTTGATTCAAGTTGTAATAAAACTTCTTGTTGTCAGTCCATAATTTATAAATATCTTCTTTAACCACCTTTTCAAACGTAGCTATTAAAGAATGGAGGGATGGATTGTAAACACTACTTTTCTTGAAAATAGATTGATTATTGTTCTTCACACTACTACTTGTATTTTTGGAAAACAGTACACAGAAATTTAACTTCCTAGTATACATTTGCAAATCTATTAAAACTTCCACTATGTCTGGAATTCTAGTAGGAGCAAATTTAAAGCCTTTTGACAAAAGGGAAAAAAAGGGAAAAAACAGCATAATATTGGGGATAATGTTGATCAATTTTCATATTTTGGCTGTTCTTTAAGTTGAATTTTAAAATTATATATTAAAATGATATATAAAAATCATTTTTAAGTAAGTATTTTTTTAAAGAAAGTTTTTATATGACTTTTTTTCTTTAAATAAGAATGGTTCTTAGCAAAGGTAGTATCAGTTATTAATTAACTAATTCATTAGCAAGGTTTGAAATGATTGGTGTGTCTTGACCTAATTGGTTAAGTTGATGTCTATTTAAGATTTTGGCTGCATGTACCTATTGTTCTGATGAAGTCAAACTTTTTTGATGAAAGCGCTTAACCTGTTATAGTGGGAATAAAGGTGTGTTTCCATTCGCCCTGCTGGTGATTTTTGGCTCCAGGATAGATACCCATATTTATAGGATGCAGACAGTTTGCAACACCGGGGCTCATATATTGTTAGAGCATTAGATAATTTTGGTGGAATATGCATTCAAACAACAAATATTACTTAAAAATAAAAGATTGTTTAAGTTTGAGAAATCAATTATACTGGACTTTTACCACATTATACAGGTCATATAATTGTCTGCGGTTCTTTTTTAATATATGCTATTTGGGGATTACCCTCACCTTCATATGAAAAATGCTTAGGTAGATTGCCAAAAATGTTATGAGATTTTTTTATTGTGAGGATCTAGACCATGGTTGGCATGGAGAATAATGTCACTTCCAACTAATTTGAGAACCTTGGGTGTACTAGACTTATGGATGTATGCACATACTGTGCAACTGAGGGGTATTTATTTTCTATTATCAGAAACAATCTGGAAAGCATTTACTTGGATGCATTTGGAAAACTGCTGAGGCATTAACAATAGATGAAGATATAAAAATCAGCTTAGATAAACAGCTTATTCCCATTAAGCAAGAAGTGATAATGGCATTGAGGTGGGCCTTCAAAAAGACAAGAACAGCAGAGTCGATTAGGAAACTATTACTTCTGAAGCTTTGCGACAAATGAGGAGTGAAAGGATTATTACACAGAGGGACTGAGATAGAGGAGAGAGAGAGAGAGAAAGAAAGAAAAAAAACAAGCATGCTACTAAAGGAAAGAATTTTGAAACAATGAAATTAGGTGGTGAATAAAAGAAACCAAATTACACAAGAACATATAGTAGACAGATGTGGAGAAAACTGGGATCAAAAGTTGGCTTTCCTGACATTACAGAAGGCAGTTAAAAACTTACAGTTTTTAAAAGTTAAAGAACAAGGCATTCCACTCTGGGTGAGTTGGTTATAAAAAGAAAGTGGAATAATTCCAGAATTAAAGGTATCATTAGCTCTACACATAAGATTATTTTTGCAGACTAAGTCACGTGGTAAAAAATATAGAAGGACCTGGGCAAGGAATCTCAACATTGTTATGAAATCAAATCAGTGATTGACTGGGTTCCTGGTACCAAAGTATGCAAACAAATTCAACATTCTACAGATTGTTAGGATGGCAGTGTTATTTTAAATATTTTATATACCTTCAAGAATAGCAGTAATATTTGCAATAGGAGATGGTAGTTGTTGGAGATATGATGAAGTCGAGTACTGGATACTGTAAGCGTTTCCTGGAATTATCCAAAAGTGATGCTTTTTAAGGATGGGCTATAAGAAATATGAAAGGAAATACAGAAGGAAGAAATTGATTTAATTTTGGACTTGTTTTTGATTTATTTGCAAGGTGGCAAAAACTGAGAATTGGTGCAGAAGGCACTGCTGGATTTAATGGTACTAGCAAGAGAAAAATGCAATAATGAGAAATGAGAAGCTAAAGACATTTGAGGGCCAGAATAAGGGCTGTTGGATGCAGGTGGATTAAAGCACTTTTAAGCAGTTGCAAGTGGGTTTCCACGGGTTTGCGCGATTCTAAGTGGTGCTTAAACACAGAGAAGCACTTCACAGGTTTAACCTTTGCTTAATGTTGCGCAGACCATGGGCAAACCTGCTTACAACCACTTAAATGTGCGTTATTCACACTTTCCCTACCAGTGCCTACTCTGAGAGGTAAAATAATAGCACCTTCCAGGATTAGAACCCACAACTATGTACTCCATCCTCAGAGTAACCTACCACTTAGCTACCTGAGATTACCGATCCCAGTTGTGTATGCAGACAGGTTAAAACACAAAAGGGAGGAATGTTCTGAAATAGAACAACCCGCCATGTACCCAATGAAAGGTGTATGCTCATATATATATATATATATATATATATATATATATATATATATATAGAGAGAGAGAGAGATGTTGATATATACAGATCTACATATATATATATATATATATATATATATATATATATATATATATATGTAGATATATAGATAGGTTAAAAACATCTACACATCTATAGAGAAACAGATAAACGTATGCAATAATATATATTATATATTATATCTATATACATATACACATATATACATATATATATCTATATACATATACACATATATACATACATATATATATATATATATACATACACATACATACATGTGTGTAGACAGCATCCGAAGTGTTCATATCTGAGTATAACATGGACCATAGCAATCACACATTCCACCCCCCCAAAACAATATGAACATAACATATGAAGAGTGTATGCCAATACACTATTACAAATATGTTCTATGGACAAAGTCACCAACACAACTGCAATGACTGCAAATATCCATGACAGAAATACACAGACAGCTTTCATTTAGCAAAACTTTATTACATTCCGATGTATTGCCAAAAGGATTCAAAGACTAACAGTACCTGCATGCTATACAGGAAGCATTTAACAGTGCCTTAATGAATCAGCCTGCAATTACCATAGTATTAGTCCACTAAGGGATAGGTGTTCACATAGGGAAAGGACACCCACACACATATAGAAGTTGTATAAAAGGGGTTCCTACACACCTGCATGTGCTATGTACACCCACCAACATCTAACCCATAACCAAAATAATTACATCAATACATACTGTCATACCATAACCAATTATTCAACTACTGTACAACATCTGCTGAAACCTTAACATACCTGGACACAGACACACTAACATGGCCCTATGTGAAATAATTGCTGTTATACAATTGAACAGCTGCTGATGTTACAGGGTTTGTATGAACTAATCCCATTTCAGAGGTTTGAAAGGTTCGTACACCAGGAAGTGTTACCGAGTACTGATTATCAGCACAGTATGATACACATTAACACCAAACTAAATATGTCTGGTAAGCACACTGTAAACCCCCTAACATTACATGCATAGCTATGCAGCCTTGAGTCTGGCCAGACTGAAACATATGCAGAAGTATTAGGTACAGACAAACCCTGCACAAGTAACAATGTTCAGAAATATAACAGCAGTACTCACATTTAGACCAAATCCTCTAGGTATTACACACAATATATTACTGTTCATCTCCATACAGCTGTTGCAATAGATTTCAAACAACACTTCCAGGCTGTATTCCTCACAAGTAAGGCAAAGGGACAACGCCCAAATGGTGTACTAAATTATACTCCACTGTTGCCATGGTATTGGCTAAGGCAGTAGCAGCGCAGCTGATGTGCATGTAATTAGCTACTTAGAAACACCAATTGGTTATCAGGATAGCACATGTTACTGATCTGTAACTATAAAAGGTTGCCTTGTCACACATTCACACCATCGGTATCTACCTGTAGGACAGTACAAAACACTGAAAGACAAACCGAAAACGAGTATTATACTAGTCAATAACACCTCCAATTACTAAGAACGTATGTATAACATGTGGTATGTCTGTGTATGTAGTACCTGTTCTGTAAGAATTACAATGTAATCAATGCATATAATAGAAATAGCTATCTTGTAGCAATGTAGTGTTGAGCAGTAGTAATACTTATAGTATTCTCTGTGTGTACTGCTGTAGGTCATAAGGCAAACTCCTCATACACCACAGGGGATGTTATGGGCTTGGAACTCACCAATTCACTTCCAGCCACTGTCAGTGTCTGGGTTGGTCCAACAAGTATGTGCTATAACAGGGGATAGTATATGTTGATATATTGTAACAGTAGACATGTTCGTTATTTACTTTTCTGAGGTACACGGCAACGTGGGAGGACTATGGCTCACCAAGTTCGCAGATGACTGCAAACTGGGCGCCATAATCGACTCTCCAGCTGACACAAACATCCTTCAAAAAGGTCTCGCAGAGATGGATAACTGGTGCCAGAGCTATGGTCTAAAGCTAAATGCCAAAAAATGTATAGTCATACCCTTTGGCAAAAACAATGTGCCCACAAATTACCACATAGGTGGTAACCCATTAAGTACAGAAAGTAATTAGGATCTGGGGACCCAAGTTGATAGCAATCTCTCCTTTGACAACCACATTGCCAAAGTGGTTAGAAAGACCTTCTACATAGCCCACCTCATCATGAAAGGATTCACATCTAGATCAAGAGAGGTAATCGTGCCTTTATTCATCCCTCATTAGGCCCATCATAGAATACAATGCCCCTTTGGGATGTACCTTACCCGACACCTGCAGCAATTAGAAAGACCCCAAAAGTACCTCACCAGGAGGATCAAGGGACTCAAACAGATGCCATATGCTGCTCAGTTAAAAAAAACTCCAGCTCTACTCAGATGCATACCGCCTACTTCGAGGCGATCTATGCCTGACATATAAAGCTATGTCCAACCCAGAATTAATGGACATGCTCCACCTCAGTAAATCTAAATCCCTTAGAGCCACGCGCTCGAGGGACTTGAACCTCAGCACAGAAATAAATAGAGCATGCTGGAGGGACAGATTCATAACCCAGAGGCTCCCTTCACTCTGGAATAGAATTCCAGTTCATGTTAGGCAGAGCACCTCACTGACTCTCTTCAAGAAGAATCTTGATGAGTGGATGGGGGATTGTATGTTTGTCCCGGGGATTACTTCCGTGTCACTATTAGACAGAGGCACAGTAAACTAAACTTTAAAAAGGGCACAGTATACTCAAATCAAGGGGTGGCGTAAGCCAAACATAATTGGGCTAGGCTTATAAATGCCCCAGGGTAGATAGTCTAGTATGAACCTATGTATAAGTAAGATGAACATGTCAAATGTGGGCTTACTGTGCAAATATGGTTTGCATTGTGGGATACTGTGCCAATAACTGTGTAATGTACAGTATTTTAGGCAGATCTGTATTCCATTCTACATAGCATTTCTGTTATGTTATGCAAACAGTAGTTATGTCTATTGGCAATTAGAATACTCAATAACAGGAAACATATCACTTGTATTCATCTGACAGTTTAGCAGCATGATAGCAAAGATAATTGGAAGAGCTAGGTAATTATCCATGCACATAACACATGTAATAACCAGTCTCTAGTATCGTTTGCAAGCAATAATAGCTGTGCATGTGTACATGTTATGCAAATGTGTAGTGACCCTTGTTACAGGGCTGGACCTCTCTAGTATCGTTTGCAAGTAATAACAGTTGTGCATGTGTACATGTTATGCAAATGTGTAGTGACCCTTGTTACAGGGCTGGGCCAAATGGCTATGTGCACACCTACATAGAGTAGATGAGAGTAGAAACACACTGGTTGAACTACCAGGTTTATGTAGCCTAACCTCTCATTACCACCCTAACAGCCGCTTGTACATACTGTATGTAAGGTAGTGCACAGCACTGGTAATGAAACAGGTTGCATATCATCTTTAACTCCAGTGTAACATCTGCAGTAGGAGTATAAGATGTAGAAAACTGCTGCCCATGTGTAATAGCCACTTCATAGGTGATGGCTTACACTATCTGACTATATCCTGATCATGTTGATAGTGGCATCAGAGTCTATTGATACATGATTCTGTTTGGGGAGTGGATGTCTGTGCCCAACAAAGCTCATGGTCCTGGTGGATATGTGAGTATATACCCAGAGAAGGAAACAGACCTGTAGACACTTGCATCATCTGTAATCAACTATCAGGATGTGATGTGCTCCTCAGAGGAGGGTTGCTGCTAAAGTTAGCTACAATGTTTCTGTAACAGCCAGTGTTGTCACTTCCATAACACAAATATTTACATGTGAGCATCATTATCTAAAACATCTTCATAAGCAATAAGTAAACTAAATACAGTACTTGGTACTTGTAGTACTGAATGCTCATACAGGCATGTCCACTAGTCAGCTACTGGTGTTTGCTAATGTCAGCTTTGTGTATGTGGCCATCCTGGAGAAATGTAATCTCTATGTCATGTACACTGCCAAACCCACCTAACCCCACACCCCACACATTGTCTGGGATGCAGCTACAGGGGTAAGCTGGAAGGCAGTCCAGTCTACAGCCATGACTGGACTGGACAGTCATGAGGTGTAGGTTAACACATGCATCTCATCATCACAACCAACACATAACCTTACCAGAACACAGTAAGGACACCCGCACACACTACCAGAAATCACACACATTCACAGACGCTTCTAAGTATCTGGCCAAACAAGTGACCTCCCAAGCTGGAAGAGACAGACAACAAAATACACAAACTGTATGACATAGTTTGCATAATTGTGCCACACCTCAGAACATGTGGCCAGAAACATGCCCAACAGTACTCATTTGTGAATGCAAACTCTAGCACTATGTTACACAGCAACCTATACGAGGGCATACATACTGTCAGCTGCCTGTCTGCCATGATTAGCCACATGCCCACACACTCAGATCACCTTTTGAACTATACACATGGCTCTGGCATATTCCATGTTGTTGTGCAGGACCTATGATGCAGTAGCCTGGACTGTATGCAAACACATGTAGGACCTGTCAGGTCTTGTAGCCCATGCAGGTATGTCCCAAGGCCTGGGTAGCATTTTGCCATTGGCCAGAATGATACTGCAGTACAGTGAAAAAAGGATTGTATTCCACAATTGTCTAATGTAGTGGTGCAAGTCAAAGGGTATCCAGTATCTGTCTACCTGGGATAACATGGTTGACAGATCATGATGCTTTGACAGACAGGGCCCGCACCTGTCACCCCTGGGAATCTGGATACTGCCTTGGGCTCATGCTTCCCCGATAGTGCCTTCATCATGCACAGTTCAAGTGAAGGTCCACTGCTGTTACAGGTACAGCCAAGCAATAAACTGCGGGTCTCACTACTCAATGATACATGTCAGAAACACTACATGGACTCACATATGTTAATCCCTAACATGGAGAACATATCTGTGCAGTGGCTGAGACATGTTTCAGTGCTCCAGAAAGCACACCTGCATGACCATGTTATAACACATACCTCACCTCTTGCCCATTATCCTTTATTGGAACACATGGGCCGCAGGTGTGCCCATATTCCTGAAGGATATGTACACCCCCACCCAAGCTGCACTTGCATATCTTCAGATGCATTATGCTGAGCAACTACCTTTGTGCCAAAGTGGAATTCAAATTGCACCTTGCGACAGATCACCCACCATGCCGTGGATTTCCCAACTGTTATAATGTGCTGTAATGGGGAAGATTAGGTTTGAGACAGAAAACCATAATAATGGCTACTCTCAACTATTCTATTATGAACTGGGAAGACTCCTCATGTACCAACACCTGCGCTCAATGCATATTGGATTCCATCAACCCCAATGACCTGGATCACAATAGTCACACAAACAGGGCTAACAGTATGCTACACATAGTCAGTCTCCAAAGCCAATGTTATGTTTCCTAAGAGCAAAGTGGGGATTGTCATAGCACCCATGCAGATGGACAATGCATGTGCATATGCTGAATCCTATACAAATGAACCTTAAGCAGTCATATACATGCAGTGATTGTGCCATTGAAACAGAACCAAGATTCAACCAAACACAAACAAGAAGGCAAACTGGTGGTACCATGCTTTAAACTGTATCCAAGAAGGTAGTAACTGTTTCAAGAGTGAATACACATGAGTGTAGGTGATCCCTGTTCAGCCATAGTAAGATGCAGATACATCATATAAAACCACGCAAAGCTACTGTGAAACTAATCAGCCACATATTATGAGGCCAACCACAGAGCATTCTATAGCTGTGTCATTAATCATAATGGCAACGACAAGACCTGCTGTGCTGCACAACACTATGGCATGGGAAGTACTGCACCTATAGAAATAGCACCTGTTCATCCAGATAGGGTCTTGGCGAACCTAAACCCACTCCCACCCCCAACAGTTAAGCATAGTTATATATCCATGTACACTACAGAGCCACTGTAATAACAACTATGCAGGTACAAGCTGCAATCTCTAAAGCCATACATACAGCTTTCATGGGACCTGTCAACATCCCAGGGTGTATCCTGCACAAATGTAAGAACAATCAGCTCTCCACATACACATCATGTTCAGTCATAGCTTCATGTCAGGATGTGTACACACTAAATGGTGCACAGCAACAGTTATCACACCCCACAAAGGGGGAGACACAATTGATAATGGGAAATAGTGCACTACTACCCTGCTGAGTCTGGTCTGTAAGGCCATGAACCATGATCAATGTATTTGATGTACTCAGTGCAGATGTAGATGACAGTAAGGTTGATTCACACAGCATATCATGACCTTGCCAGGTCTTAGGACACCATCACCCATACTGTGTTCCAGCTACACCCAGTAAACTAGGTGTATATTCCTATGTCACAGAAGTGGTTGGCAACTGGACTGCTGGCAGAACCAACACTACAGAAGGTGTCTGACTAATACACGCACATAAGACCAGTGCCAGCCACAGTAATACAGAGTTCATTCCTGGTACTCCCCCTCTTTGTTATCTATACCACACAGACTAACACAGAAGACATCTGCCTATTGATGTTTGCAAGTGAGTATGAACTAGGAGCAATAGTTGACTCAATATGTGCTGCATTCAACATACAGAAGGGCCTTTGTGTGTCAGATGTGTGGTGTGTGATGTATGGCCACAATCTGACAGCTAAGTATTGCATTGTCATCCCCTATGTTAAAAACCCTGTACCCATGAAATACCACCTAGGCAGTGGTCAAAATAATGGCAACTGTGTGTGTATGGGATGCAGCTGGACAATAGTCTTTCCTTTGACAGTTACTTCACCACACCAGTCAGGTATTCATATGTGGCACCCCTAATCATGACAGGGTGCCATCCATGAATATAGAGATAATTGTTCAGCCATACTCAACACTCATGTGACCCATAATAGAGCACATATTTCCTTTAAGGGTTATTGCCCATGGGTAGATGGCCTACACTGCCCTTTCCAATCCCTAGCTCCACTATGTAGCATGCAGCCTACCTTGAATAAAGCCATGTCAAGCCCAGAGATGTTGGACATGCTACACTTAACACACCCTGATCCCAAATAAACGCATACTTCATGGACATCCACCTTTCTAGTACAAGGATCACAACATGCCTGACAGATCTCTGCCCCATACACTTTACATGTTGTTGTTGTTTTCTTTTGGCTTTTCCCGGTTCGGGGTTGCCACAGCGGAACTCCGGTCCGCTAATGATTGGCAGTAGATTTTGACGAACGCCGAGGTGCCAGCTCGATGTCCAACCATCAACAAAGGCACAGCCATTTACGCATGTCTTTCAAATGCTCTCCCAACCACGGGGAGGACGTGCAGACTCCACACAGAAGGCATTCCAGCTGAAAATGGAATGGGAGAACCTTTCGCTGTGAGGCAACAATGCTACTGCTGCTCCACCAGTCCCATACACTTTACATACTCTTGCCATACTATGCATCCCTGTCCAGCGAAGCTGCACATCGCCCCTCTCTGTGACATGGTGTGATGACCGCATGCCAAATATATCAGTAACCCTGTAGATCAGTTCTGTGGCAATGCTTGAACTGGCCACTGAAACGTACCTGTCTGTTGCCTACAGCTAGATAACCTGTCTGCCTAGGATCATAAATGGCCCAGGGCATATAGCCTACTAGTTCACTATGACCATACATGCTACAGTTGCTATCCAATCCTGCAAATACCATCAGGCTAGCTATTGTCCCATGTGTTTCACATGTGCAACACAGGCAATACATGGCAGGATGCTACACAGCTGTACAGTGCCATGTAGATGTATATGGAAAAACACATTCATGCAAAACATTCTGTGAGCAAGTCTGAAGGGTCACAGATCACGTCCCTAAAGGCTATGTATGACTATATATGTGACATATACACAGCATTAAGGTTGATTGCATTAATGTGAACACATCCAGGCATGTGCTGATAGGTAAAGACACCAGTACAGGCAAACAGACATGCCCACATCAAGACAACATCCACATGGAGTATGAGCAATGTCATCACATGACATACACATATATGGTGATAACATCACATCACCAGTAAGTGTCAAATGTGTGTGACTTAAACATGTCAGTGGTGTTAGTGTCATGTGGATTTGCAAAGACTTATTTGTAATCTTAATAAATGTGATACACATGTATGTTCAGCTGTACTTCTGTACTTCTCTGTGAGTTACTGTGACCTGTCTCCATAATTATGTCTCACAGGTATGCCGCGTAGCAGGCTGCCAGCATACATCCACTTGGAGGATGAGGTCCTCATCCCATACCTCCTCGACAACCATTCAACACTCTTCAGCCATGTGCCACAGGATACACAGCAGTGGGATGCCCTGTGGGAGGAACTCCGCAGGAGGGTAAATGATGTTGGCAGCCACAATCGCACCTATCAGCAGGTGTGCCGACACTGCACCGACCTCATAAGATGGGCGAAACAGCATGCTAATGCAATTGCCAGGGAACAAGGTGTAACAGGCGGGGGGCCACTCACCCAGCCCCCACTCACACGTACAGAGGAGCTACTGGCCAACCTGGGGACACTTGCAGACCTCCATCCACAAGCTTTAGCTGGTATTGTGGAGGTGGGTGTCTCTCAACCACCGAGCCTGGAGTTGCCTGGTAAGTCAGTACTGCACATATAACACAACTATATTTCACATAGTTACATGTGTTACTGTACAATATGTAATGTAACATCATATGCAATGCATGTATGCACACATGCCACATACTATAGTCTGCTACTCTATGTATGCACGGATGTGCATACTCCATAGTATAGTGTATTGTACTGGCTTATGTGCTAACATGGACATTGCACCCTGTAGCTATCACACAGGTGTGAATAATGATCTTACTGCTGTGACACTCCTGTTTAGGTACCTCTGGCATTTTGCAGTGACAGCAGTCTGTGTCAGGTGAGATTGTTATTATTTACCAGGCTTGATAATGCACAGATCATATTAATTGCATGCTATCTGCCATAACACACGCGCACATAATGTATGGTAGTCCTGTTAATAGACACTGGTCACACCTGCAATGCATCACAGTGGTTACCCATGTGAAACAATTGAAGACTATATGAAACACCTACACTAAACTTTCCAAACTGTCATTACCAGATGTGTGGACAACTGTGAATACAATGTTGGAGGTGTGTTTCACTGTAGGGGCAGGTACTACATATCAGCATTACATATGTTGGGAATACAAACAGTACTGTACAGAGAGCATATGTGTGCACACACTCTAAATGTGTTGGAGCTGGAATATGAATGGCCCACAGAATACACCCTTGTGGATTATACCCTTGCTATGAATGTCACACAATGTCATGTGCTATCTGACATGTCCATGACATGTAGTGGGCTGACTGCAACACTGCTCAACTATCCTGCAAAACATGATATCTCACATCCCATACATACCACCCTTTGTCTGCATAACCCTGTCCTCAGTGGATCATATGACATTTATGGGTGTATGTCATATGGGATAGCACTGACATGTGAAATAGATGGCCATCACAACCATTGGACAGAACATGTGTACATATGGCCATGGAGGATGGCCAGAGACATGAAGCAACACACACAGTAGAAGTGATGTACATGTGTGTACACCCTGTTGTACATTGGCTCGACACAATACAACTATGGCCTTTGTGTAATGGTGATATTGCAGATGTGAAACACTAATTATCATACAGGCCTGTGCACAGCTTGTGTAAGCATAACATGAAACCACCACATAACATGTCTTGAACATCTTGAGTGTGTCATGACATGAAAGCATTCACCTATACAGTATCCAAATACATACATTTGTTGCACAACATACACATACAACCACATCAGGCCACAGATACAGTACATTCACCTTGCTGGTGTCAGACATCACTGTCATGCCTGCTCCTCATGTGTGTGAGGTACCAGATGGCATGTGGGACATAGCGTACTGCTAAGTTAGCCATGTGTGGGCATAGTTGCCAGGCATCAGTAAGATGGTTTCAGATGTGCAGGGGTATCATCTGTATACCCTTCTATGTCCTGTGTCATGCATTCCACATTAGAGTTTAGTGTGTATACACCTCAGTGACATAGGTCACATTCCACATTTTAATTATGTATTGTATGTAAACACAGTCATGGCTATGAACTGTGTCAGTAACCCACACTATATAGCAATAGTGAAGCCACATGATGCCCTGCAATGGCTATGCACATCAGCTCAATGTGCAGTATGTCACTGCATATTTGTAGGGTGGACAGACAACATTGCGTCAGCTGAAGGCCCATGTTAGTATAACATGTCCCTGCATTGGGACACCATTACCGTACTGTAGATTGGAAAGGCACCATTGTGTTACACATGCATGCATGTCATTCAACACGTTAACAGAAGACATGTCATATTACATGTGATTGGCAAGGTCATACTCCACACATCAGGGCAGTGTACTGTAAACCTGTGCAGGTCTGTGGCACCACTGCAAAGGAGGGACAACCATGTCAAACATGTGTGTACAGCCACATGCACAATGTCTGTAGACTCAGCTCAGAGGTAGGCAGAATAATGTTGAACAGACATGCATGGTTTTGGGGGAGATATGCAAGCTAGGGTTCAGACAACCATAGTATTCAGTTGACATACCCTTCTGCTCATGTTCTCATACATAGGGGGAGTGGCCAACACAAAGCATCAGTGGCAGATGTACAAAGGTCAGTGATGGTCTATTAACATGTGGTGTATGTTGCACACACCATGGCAGTGCAGTGCAATGGTGCATAGTGCATGCATTGTGTTGCAGGTATGGGGCATAAGCTACTAACACAAATGGTGCAATACAGGTATGTATGCTAACCACCACTATAATTGTATGCCGTCTGCTATAACACATGTCTGCGGTTCTGTGCAACTCAGGGATGTATGATAACTACCACTATAATTGTCTAAGCTAAATGCCATCTGCCATATCACCTGCATGTTGCATGCCGTTGGGTGCCATAGCATGTGTCTGTGTGTCTATGTGTCTGTGTGTGTCTGTGTGGTATAACTTGTAATATGCAGTTCTTGTCTTCCCCTCACAGGTGATGATGTAGGTGCATTACCCTCTTGCAGTCCACCTGATGTTAGTGTCCCCACAGACTCTAGCAGTGATGATGAAAATATAATTGAGGCACAGGCAGGGTTGTCAGGGGCTGAATCTGTGCCATTAGTTACCATTACACCTGTATCCCCCTCATCCTTGCACACAGTTCCCCTGCCTACACATACCCCATCACCACTGGCCATAGAGGAAGGACACTTGGTGGGTGGTAGCATGGAACAAGGAAGTGTGGAGACTATGGAAGGTGTGCCTGCACACCATGATCCCAGTCAACTGACTGGTGATGTCCCACACAGGCATGTGTCCAGTGTTGCTCGTAGGAGGACCACTGGCCAACACGCCCCTGCGAGACAAAGCACATCAGCTGGAGTCACCAGACACATGTTTTGGGCTGTAATGGAGGCACAGGCATGTGATGAATGGCACAACAGAGAAGGTCTGAGGCTTCAGAGGTCTGCTGTCCATTCATTAACTGACAACATCCAGGCAATTGCAAATGCTCACCATCATCTTGCAGATGTTTTGGATAGATGATTGGTTGACATGGTGGGAGTCCTTGACCATAGCATGTCAATCCTCGAGTGTGGAATGTCTGTGCTGGAACATCTGGTGGGAGTGAAGCATCGGGCACGTGGACATAGGTCAGCTACATCACCTGTTGAAGGTCTACGTGAACATGCTACTGCACATGCCCACTCACATAGTGGTGGTAACAGCAGCAGTGCAGCTGGTGCTGTGCAGTCCACACCAGGACACAGCAGGCCATGTGCACGTGGTCCTGGATGGCCCCAGCAGGGACACAATTCCAGTGGACATGTGTCATCAGACAGTACCCAATCTGGTCCTCTGCCTGATAGTGCCCGTGCAACCCCTGGCAGGCGCAGGTCACATGGCCATGGCCGGACACCGTGAATTGTGAAACCTGCCTTGTACAGTCTGCAGCTGTCAATAATATCCCTGTGTAGGCCAGCCACATGCCAGACCTGTGTGCATGCATACACACACCCGTAACAAATGTAGGGCACCTCAACACATACATGCATAACATCCACACACACGCCCAATGATATCACAGGCCCTAACACACACACATGATGTCATCCAATGGTGCAGCCTAGGCCTCTGGCAAACATTATCACTCTGTGCATATGATGATGCCTGTGCTGCATCCCTGTCATCCACACCATTGGTGCAGGGACATGCTCATATAGTCTGATGCACTTAGTAAACATACTAGGTAGACAATTGTAGATTAATATTGTTGAGTAGTGTTGACAGGCAACAGACATACCATGTATTACAGTTTTAGAATGCATTTTGTACATTTGACAGTATGTATCATATGTAACAACACTAACAGCATGTTGATCTTGATGTTCTGTCTTCCTCTTTCAGGTGTAGTTGCATGTGCTGGGGGATGTCAGTGTTTGCGGTTATGTACATATTGACTACTCACAGGTCTGTATGACAATACCTCCATGCACTTTGTAGCTCCCACATCACAGTTATAGTCTCCCATGTTTCAATTATGTTTACTGTTCTAATGATCCAAGAGCATGATAGCTGTGTAGTAAGCTACTGTGTTCAGAGCCATCACATCCATAGTGGGTGACATCACAGGTATAGTTACCTGGTGCAGGGAGGAGGTAAAAGGGTGGTATAGCAGATGACAAGGGTAAAGGCCAGTGGAAATAGTGGCTTCTCATTGGAAAGCAGTAATACCCACTGCCATGACAGGATGCAAACACAGACACACCCACACACTCAGGGATTCACAGACACAGTAACACACACACACACACACACACACACACACAGTTTCCAGTGTTCAGATGAAAACCCCAGTACTACGCAATTACAAGACATGCCACAGAGATTACACATGTACAGGTAGTCAGAATGGCCTAAGATCGAGGACATCAACAGGGATACTACAGTGCAGTGAGTGTATATGGGGAGAGGGGTTCGTCAGTAGGCTATGTAACTACAAGTCACACTCCAGGGTGTACATGTTAACAGGCAGTTAGAATGCCCATCTAAAACTGATGATATCAACAGGGATACTAGATTGCATTGAGTGGATGGGGGAGGGGGCATTAACATTTCACTATGGTAAAATACAGCCTCACTCCAGGACCGGACAGCCATACACACACACACACACACACACACACACACACACACACACACACACACACACACACACACACACACACACACACACACACTGTGGCATTCACAAAGATATACACCTATGTCACACACACATATGTCAACAACAGTGTTCAGGAGAGTGAAAAACAGGTGGGATGTATTCCCAACCATACATGACATATATGGACACACACCCACACATGTCAGTACTGTGAATCAAACACCTGCCTATCTCATGATAGGTATTACAGAAGTATAGCACTATAGCATTTGCTACAAAGTGTTACCGACTCTTTCCTTTGCCAACTGTGCTGATATATGCACAATATATGCACAGGGGAGGTATTACTGTTACAGGTGTCAAGAGGTTTGCCTTCAGTGTCATCCTTACCGCATTCTACATTGTCTGTCTTCTACTTCAATTAACAAAACCAGACCTTAGCAGTTGCACAGGTTATTGTAGGAATGGTTGTAACACACCAGTGAGCTGTCCTCAGTAATCATTCATCTGCAAAGTAGCCCCACCACTTAGTAGTCATGTCCAAACATCTGTCCATACCTCATGTACAGCTTACTGTACTTTGAGCATATCACCATATACAGTTGGCAATGTTGAGGTTGTATTGCAACAGCATGATGTACTAAGACAACAGTCACCTTCAAACATCAAGACACTGCACACGCATGGAATCTAAATAAACATCAATACATGTACACATATGCACTCTACATCAGTAAGTGAACTTGCAGGTCAAGATGATAAATTCCACACCTTCCCCACGCCATGTGTGAAACATAGCCGAGCATTATACCATAATGGATGTTGTATTCATGTACTGATAGGACACAACCACCTTCACCGAGTAGCCAAGTGTGCATATATGACAACAGCACATGTCAGCAAGACACACAGAGCATTATTCCATGTCATGCTCCTACAAACTGCTACTTGACAGTGCTCTGGTGAAGCCAGGGCACTGTAATGGTCAACAGTGAGCACATCATATTTGCCACACACCTCATGTTTACTGGAAGAGTGCCAGCAATGTGCTCTATTAGAGCTAGGCAGTATACTCATTCAAGCATGTGCGAGGTCTGTGGCTTGTAAACATCTCTCCCCAGCATGTACTGGCTATTGTGGTACTAAGGCTAATGTCCAGACAGCACATAGCATGCATGGCTTACAATTGTTGACATGGGGTATATGTAGGAGCTGTGGGCACACATGGCTGTACATGTCATGAACATATCACCTGTGACTACTCAGGAACATACAGAGCAGAGCTGGATTTCCCTGAGTCTGTTAATACAGGCCTTGTGTAGGTCCTGTAATCCTGTTATTTGGGTATGTTTGTAGGCATTGCATTAGGTGGACATGTCTAATGACATACATGCCACATGGGTTGTTGTATGATATGATAGGTGTCATGGGTGACCAGTAGAGAGGGAATAGTACCTCTGTTAACATAGATATCAAACCTATGTACTGTTAGCATGCTATCTGCCATGTGCATGTGTATAATGACTGTAGCCACCTGTATGTAGAAAGGATAACAAAAGCTATGGTAATGTCATTTATATTGTATGACTGCGGGATGTACTTATCCAGGGCAGGTACAGTTAGGTCATATCCAACCATGTGGGTGTTGTTTACTGGTGTACAGCAACAGTTGACTCTGTTAATGCTGACAACATCTGAGGGACCCTGGTATGTGTACAACTGAGCTGGTTACAAACAGTGGTATTATTGCATTGCATAACACATTATGCAGCTGTCTCTGTACATGGGCACTTTGCACAGTTGATGTAGGCCTAGGTACAGTGCACCAATCGAAGGTTATCTGGTGGTCTACCATACTATGTCATACCACATATGGATGTGTGCTGGTAGTCTGGGGACAAGGTGGTGGATGTATAGGAGGATTCAACTTAGAATGCAGTGTTTGCCACTGTCACCTGTACCTGACTCATCAGTGATGAGTTATGTCAGGGTAGTGGTCTTTACATGTGAGTAGCCTTTACGAATATGTGGACACCACCACCTGGAATGGTCCATACCAGTGTTATGGCCCACATGTCTGGATCTGAGTTATATGGTGGTAGTGCAATTGTGCACTACAGTGCCTTTAGCCAGGTGTTTCTCACTGCACAAATGTCAGTATTCCCCATTGTAGATTCTACATTGAGCAAATGGATTACAAAAGCCACACATCTAGCACTGGTTAGCATAAGCATCCAATGCAATTGTCTTGCAGGTGTCAGGGTGTTACTTCTGTGTGTCAGACTTTTGCCTTGGAATGCTACTCTATGGATAAATGCGACCTAGATATTATCCACACTCACTTGAAACATGGATGCATGTGCTCTGTGTCGAAGGCTTGTCGTTCAGTCATGACAGCCCGGAATGACAGACACTGGACAACCTCATAATAGCAGCAGGACATTGGCTCATTGTTTTGGTCTAGCAGTTGCCCCTCGTACCATGGCATCACTGTGAGTGGCAGTAATGTGCTTGGCAGCAAATGTCACATGTAAGGTGATGGACGGCAGCTGACATTGTGTATATAACCAATGTGAGATATACTTAGTGCAGCAGTCCTGCTAATAATGACAACTACTAACACAATCGGGAGAGGTCATCTTGACACCTGCACCTCAGTACTATTACACAATGTGGCTCACACATTATGCTTGCACATTCCACTGTTCCAAGTATAATGCCACTGTCCACAACCTGCTATCAATGTATGCCTTTCAGGGCAGCAAGGTGTGTGACACATGCTGTAGGTAGCATCCACCTGTGTGTCCCAGTTAACCTATTGTCTGTCACATCCACACATGCATGATTGTGTATACTTAACATATATATATATATATATATATATATATATATATATATATATATAGATATATATGGGTCTACCTGACAACACCGACGCACTACAACACCGACAACGAAATCACCGACACCACATAACCGAAAGTTCACAAACACGAAACCTCACATGCCCGACACATCATGATCCCGACAATCAACAAACAAAACAAAATCCTGTACTAAAAGCACACACACAACACAAGCACACCAAAATCCTTAAAGACCCCCACTAAACCTTACATACACAACTATCTATAACCTTAACCCAAACCCTAACCCTAAGGTCCATCACTATCGCACACTCACCTAACCTGCACCCTAACCCTAACTCACTTAACCCGCCCCTAACCCTAAAGACTGTCACTATCGCACACTCACCTAACCCGCGCCCTAACCCTAACTCACTTAACCCGACCCTAACCCTAAAGACTGTCACTATTGCACACTCACCTAACCCGCGCCCTAACCCTAACTCACTTAACCCACCCCTATCCCTAGAGTCCGTCAATATCGCACACTTACCTTACTCGCACCCTAACCCTAACATCCGTCACTACCGCATACTTACACAGCTTTTTCACATGTCGGTGTTCTCAGCGTTAGGGTTTTCATCCGTCGGTCATTTCAGTTTTCGATTTTCTGGTGTCGGTGTTCTCATCGTCGGCATTGTCAGCTTTCGGCATTGTCAGGTAGACCCATATATATATATATATATATATATATATATATATATATGTCAGTACTTCATGTACATGTATGCATGTGTATCACACAGCACAGACACAGATATATAATTTACGGGTCACATACAGGTATCTGGTAGTAAACCAGTATGATGTGCATATATACTGGCAGGTAAGATGTACATAGCTGTAATCCTGTGTGTTTACAATAGGAGTCCATTACAATGTGCTCTGTACATGTAAGTGTATGATTATGCACACTGTGGCCTTCTGTGGTTAGAATCAGAGTGCATCCCAAACAGCCCTGTGCTACTAAGTGTATGAGCATGCCCACTATCACCTTGTGTATTTGGAGTCATAGTTTCATAGGTTTCATAAGTAGGTACTAGGCTATCAGCCCTGAGGCCTATACAAGCCCAGCCAAAAAGGTACCCTGGCTTTTGCCACCCAGGAAAATTATTTTCCTGTGCCTCTGTCGAACAAAGCCACAGAGGTGATTCCCGGGATGAATTTCCTATTTCCCAGCCAATCATCAAGATTTTTCTTGAAGAGTGCTAATGAGGAGCTTTGTTTGATATAGATAGGTAGCTTATTCCAGAGTATGGGAAGTCTCTGGGACAGGAATCTATCCCTCTGGCATGTTCTGTTTATTGTGGTGACAAGGTTTAGGTCCCTAGAGCGTGTAGCTTGGAGGGATTGGGATTTCTTTAAGTGGAGCATGTCCAACAGCTCTGGGTTTGACATAGCTTTGTATGTTAGGCAGAGATCACTGCATCCAAACAAGTTCTGTGATTCTATGTGTATGAGCATGACCACTGTAACCATGTATAGTGATAGTAGTTGTCCATTCCACAGATGGGCATACTCCAGTTCAGGTTCCTGTTGTGCTACAACTATACATCTCAGGTCTACCTATGTACTACCTGCAAATGATGTGTCTTGTTTGTGCATACAGGTTGTAATGGATTCCTACTTTAAACACACAGGTTTACAGCTATGCACATCATGACTGTCAGTATCCCTGTTGTTGTCCTCAATCTTAGAAGGGCATTCTGACTGACTTGCAATATGTAATCTCTGTGGCACATCTCGTGACTGTGTAGTCCTGTAATAGTGACCTGTAGATAAGCAGGAGTTTTGATCCCACCACTGGCAAGTGTGTGTGTGTGTGTGTGTGTGTGTGTGTGTGTGTGTGTGTGTGTGTGTGTGTGTGTGTGTGTGTGTCAGCAAATGGCTGAGTGTGGTTGTGTGTATTTGTGTCTGCATCCTGTCATGACAGTGGGTTTTGCTGCATTCCAAAGAGATACCTCCTTTTGCACTGGCCTTTATCCTTGTCAATTGCTAAACCTCTTTTTTTCCCCCTCCCACCTCCCCACTGCAAGTAATCAGTCCTGTGATGTCACCCAGCTCAGAAGTGGAATCAGAGTAAGTGTAATTGTATGTGTTCTGTGGCACATACCCCAACTGCATACCACTGTACTAGTTACCTTTACATAGGCAAGACGTGTATGCACAATACTGGCAACTGTGTGCGTGTTTGTGTGTGTGACTGCCCTGTAGCCAGGCATACACATGTGTAATGTCTTTTAACATGCCGCACACCATTGTAGCCATCTGTGGTGACTGGTATCTACAAAGTATTACATAGTTAGGAATGGTAAAGAATACACAGTCAAGAAAGACTACAGTTGGGTATTTTATTTTCCTGTGCCACTGTCGAGCAGTGACACAGAAGTGGTCACCGGGCTGTAAGTCCATACCCATCATTCCCCCAACCAAGCTCCACAATCCCTGGGGTAGATTACATTAGCCATCATTCCCTACCCCAAACTCCACATACACAACAACCATCCCTTCTCTGGTGTACTGATTAAGATTTAAATGTTATAAAACAAGAGATGCCTCTGTTTTGTGTACATGTCAGTTCCTTTGGAACCCTTCAGTGTCACAAAGGGTGTTCAGACATGTGTGTATAAATAAATAAATAAATATATATATATATATATATATATATATATATATATATATATATATATATATATATATATATATATATATATATATATATATATATATATATATATATATAGTTATGACAGTTGTACAGATGTAGACTTGTCTTTCTTGTTTCACAGAGTACAGTACATTCAAGAGTACTGTACATATGTACACAAAGTGACTGTCCCATTTGTTTTCAGTACTGTGGAATACCTGTAGTAAGATGTGCATTAAAAAATCCATGAAACATGTATACAACCCAGATGACTTAGTGGTAAGTCTATTGACCTCAGTGTGCATGGTCCAGTGTTCAAGAATGGTTAGGACTGAATAAGACACTTTTAAGCGGGTGTAAATGTGTTAGCAGTGGGTACACGCAGTTAACAGACATGTACAACTCACAGTACACTTGAAATACCCTTCTTTGGCAATCCTGCTGATGTCACCCACCTACGAATACACCTCTGGGACTGCTGTAACCCAATAATCTCCATGGTGCATGCTGTAGTGTGATAAACTAGTTTGGTAGGTGTTCTAATCTCAGACAGGCCAACTGTGTGTGTGTGTGTGTGTGTGTGTGTGTGTGTGTGTGTGTGTGTGTGTGTGTGTGTGTGTGTGTGTGAGTATCTGTCTGCCTGAGAAAGAAACAATGCTTTTTAGAGTATGCACACTCTTTACAATTCACATACTCACCTTTGGCAATCCTGCTGATGTCACCCACCTAAAAATACACCTCTGGGAGTGCTGTAACCCAGTAATCTCTGTAGTGCATGTTGTAACTGTGTAATGCTGTAGTGTGATAAACTAGTTAGGTAGGGGTTCAATTCCAAGACATGACAGGTGTGTGTGCTTGACAGTCAGAGCCTGTGTGGAGGTGGCTGTGAGTGTCTAACCACTGGACATGTCGGGGAGTGGTTTTTGTAGTTTTCTTATATGGTGCCCATATTATATGTCACAATATTATATGTCACAATGTCCACCTCACGAGGAGTACAGATGTCAATCAGCCAAGGGACTGTGTTGGCAAGCCATACCCCTACTTCTGGCAAAAGGCCTGGTGAACAAAGTATGCAACCCTACTATTACCCGGAATACCTTCTGAACCCATGTGTCATACATAAACACACTTGCCTAGAATATCCCGCTATCTTGCTAGTACCCTGCACATTGATGACAGATAGTAGGCATGTTCTAAACCACCAAATGAAACAACACCAGAATAGCAATAACCAGATGGCCAACTACCATCTGCTATGTAAAATATAGAGAGCGAGAGATAAACGGCTCGGACTAATAAAGCTTCAAATTACTTTAATAATAATCCACAAAGTAAGGTTAAGCGCTTTCATCTGCAACAATGCAGACTTCTTCAGAACAGTTACTTGATATCCAGACATTCTATTTAAAAACTTTTTGGTGCCAAATATGCGCTACATGAATTTAAAGTGCCAGTGCCTATATTAAAATAATACGATTCACAAACAAGCAAATCAACATCTAAATCATCTGCCCTTTAACCATCGACTTCATACAAGTGTTAATATAATAATATCATTAACATTTTTAAAAATCATTTAAAAAAAATTTCATTTAAAAAATATAATAGTAACCACAATAATGTTGAGCCCTAACCAATACCTATATACAAGATACATGTAATAAAAAAAAATTTTTTTCCAAATGACTTAAAGATACAAAAACATAAAAGTGCAATGAATATATGTTTTTTTATCTACCCTTACTGCAATTCAAGAAATGGTTTAATAGATATGTAATCATTTAACCCAGATTCCCTAGATGCATCGGTCCGTATTTGCCAGACTGTCTCCCTTTTCTTTAACATTGCTTTAAAATTTCCTCCCCGAGTGGTATAATGCACCTGATCAATTATGGAAAACTTAAAATTATGTGAATTGTTTTGTTTTTTTATGTGCCTGTAAAGTGCATTCTTTGTGTCTTTAGTTTTTATTTTGTATAGATGGTCATATATACATTTACAAAACTGTCTCTCTGTTTTGCCTATATAAAACGCAGAACAGGATGCACATTTAGCCACATACACAATGTTTTTGGTGTTACAATTTCCTTTTCTAAATTTTATATATGTCCTATTTATATCAACCAGCCTACATCCTTCACTTTCACTGATAGCGAAGCACTGGTTACACAACCCACATCTCCTGGTGATTCCAATATTGTTACTCCTGTCAACAGTATGATACTGTACGTGTCTTTTAATATTCATACCCATTTTGTGTACGAATCTAGGTCTTGAACCAACAATATTTTTTACCTAGTCATCTACTATCTATGAATTCCAATGTCTTATAATGATGTTTTTAATCTCATTTATGTATGGGGAATACATCAAAACACAAACTCTATTAAAAGAGTTCCTATCACTATTATTCTTTTTCAACTTATTATTAATGTTTTCATTCCCCAAAATAGGGGATACTTTTTACCCCACTCATTACTGACATACTTAGATACATCCTCCAATAACCATCTAGGATAACCTCTATTAGCAAACATAGAGGTGATATATGCCAATTCATTTTCCATCACCTCATAATTCCAGGACATTCGAGCCACCCTTATACATTGCCCTTTGAATATATTCTTCAAAATATATTTCGGGTGGTTACTGGAATATTCTAAATATCCATTAGAAAATGTTTCTTTACGATAAATTTCAGATTGAAATCCATTCTTCGTATGTCTTATAATACAATGACTTACACACATGGACAGATGCCACTGACACCAGGAAATACCTGTATCATGCTATCAATGCAGGTGCAGGGTCAACCTGCTGTCTATTAGCAGGTCCTGCCACACCAGGCCAGTATTGGCATATCTGATGATAACAGTCTGTGTACACAACATGTGCCAGCCAAACCAGGTACACTTGTACATGTCACTGTACATTATTGTGGGACATGCACATCCCAGGCAATGTCCATGTCAAGGACTATCAAACACAGACATGGCATGCATTGCAAAGCAATGGCCATACACAATGGTAACAAGGATGACAGGACAGTTCATACAATACCCATCTGTGTGGATCATTGCAGACACTACACCCCTGAACCACACTGCACACCATTGTCGGGTGGTGTGATGCCAAAGATTACCCCTCACCCAGCCTTGTACAGCCATCTTGCACAGCCAACCACTACACACCCACGAAGCAATGCACACATGCATGTCAGTACTGGCACCTTGTGTCTGCTTGTGGGGTATGATGCTCCAAACCACAGTCACACCCAGTATAACTCCCATTGGCATACCGACTGATGTCAGACACGTTCACATGCCCTAGCCCATAGAACCTCAGGATATCCTCTGTGGTGCATGTAGTACCTGTACATTACTGCAGTGTGGCAAACTAAGTAGTTAGGAAGTATATTTGTGAACCTGGCAAAGTGTGGCAATGTGTCTGAGTCCCTTAGAGAGTGTGTTTGTGTTGACAATGACATCTGTTCATGTGGACAGCCATGTGTGCTACACCTAATGTATGTCTACTATATCTCTGTTGCAGATGTCACTCACCAACACACATATATGTTCTTACAGCACACCAGCATGTCAGCTATGTAGCACATGGAGTATCTGCATGCACTTGTAATAGTAATGGCTAGTCAGTCAGGGGTATGAACCCCTGTACTGGTAGGTGTGTGAGAGATGATGCTTAGATTTTAGTCTCCAAGCCCTTTTCTGATGTACTTTGCCTCTGTCTGTCCCTCCCACACACTCTCTGGTGGACGTGGAGTTGTACACCTGCTCAGCAGCAGCTTGTGTTTTGTAAGTGATGGTCATGATCAGGTGATGGCCTCTGCACCTATTGCAGTCCTCCTCTAGCTGATTGCATGTGGAATGGCTGTGGTGATGTTTCCATAGCCAGTCGCATGGAAACACAGTACAATATCTAGGAACATCATGTTGGTGTTTGCCCATGACAGTCGCCGTGAGTGGAACCTGGATCTGGTGTTTGGTAAACAGCATCACAGATGATATCTGGATATTCCTCAGACAACATACACAGTGGAAAATAGCCTAAAGACAGGAGGGTGATGTGCCAGACATGACTACAGCATGTAAGTTGTAGCTATGCTTCATTGAGACTATGCCAGTTTAACAGGTTGTGTGTGGTAATGGCTATTCTGCTTGTTTTAAAACTGACAAGACAGTGCTCTGTTTGTGAGGGAACCCCCATCTGTAGGGCCATCTGTGGACTGGTCAGTGTATGGAACCATTTGTTTCTTGTGTTACTCACTGAACACACATCTGTGAACTGCAGAAGCATAGTGTGAGGAGTGCAGTCAGTACCTGGTGATAGTGATGAGAGTGACTGCCATTGCATCCCTGATTGGACATATGTCACATGAAACAGTGGTATGACATTCACTGTCTCATATTCTCACAGTGACATGCCAATAATGGGCCACTGTTCATAGCTGCAGTCACAAGTCTTCTACACTTTGTACAGATGTCATGCAGTATATATGTATGTGTTGTGCTCCCTCTGCAAATGTATGCCATCTGTTGTGTTGGGTTGATGGTCATATCTATGCATGCTGTTATAAGTAATCTTGAATGCTGTTGACTATTACTAAGCCATATCTGTGTTAAAACTGCAACACCATAGGCTGTATGGGATTGGAGGTCTCGGCGGAACCTCCTGTCCCACTTCAGCTGGCCATGGCACCGGGCACCAGCACATCTGGGGCCTAGCCTTGGACCTCCACCTCTGTTGGCTCTGCACCACATTCTGGTGGAACCACCACTGAGGATGGGGCTTGTCCCCCCTGAGAGCAGGTCCAGACAGGAACTTGTCCACTGTCGTACAGTCCCGGATGTGGTGCATAGGGGGCTCAATAAGGGGTTTTGAGGCCAGATACGCCAGCTTGAGGGCAGAGTGTCACATTTAGAGGGTGAGCCTGTCCCTCCTAGACAACCCCCAGCGCAGCCACCTTTGTGACTGTTTTGGTGCAGTGGTGGCTGCCCATGGGTGGAGACCTCCATCCCACTGTTTCCATCTGGGGGCTCATGGGCTTGTAACTGCCGAACACCCCCTCCCCGTCCAAGGTGCATCTCCCCACATGTGTCATATACCGACCCTGTATGCTGTCTTATCTGTCATCCTACCCAACCTATCCTTCACGAGCATACCTACTCTCCTTCCCCCACATCCCACTCTCACCTTACAGAAACAAAAGGCCAATCTGTTCCTAGAACAACATTTGCCCCATACATAGCTGTCCATTTCACACACATGTCCACTGGACACATGTAACCTTTTTATTTTGCATCACAACATACTCCAGTTGCCCTCACCCCTGTCTCTCAGGCACATTAACCCAAAGGTTCCAGGTACATGTGATGCAGATGACCCCATTGTACACACGACACTACCGGTCCCTCTATGATTACCTCATTTACCTTTTTCATGATGATGTCGCACACAGCACCTTACAAGAGTGCTGTTCTCACATAATGATTGGACAGGAACTGTTGTGTTAATGTAAATAAAATGCACAGAGTGATGTATCTGGCCAATGTGCAGATGTTTGAGTGTATTAATGACACATGTCTGTTTGCGGGAGTCTCGATGTTACATAGGACAACACCACTACATAATACAGGTGTTGCTGGTGTTTCCTGTTTCATTCTTGTTTAATGCTTTGTTGTCACATGG
This sequence comes from Protopterus annectens, assembly GCF_019279795.1. Classification (NCBI taxonomy): domain Eukaryota; kingdom Metazoa; phylum Chordata; order Ceratodontiformes; family Protopteridae; genus Protopterus; species Protopterus annectens. The sequence goes on from NC_056731.1 coordinate 1,530,490,846, forward strand.
GATGTTCTTGATATATATATATATATATATATATATATATATATATATATATATATATATATATATATATGTATATATGTATGTATCAATATCTGGACATAAATATACACACACACATACATCTACATGATGCAATACATTTCCTATACTGTTGAATGAATGTGCTGGATGATGTGTTTGTGATAACATCCGATGTCTGTATATTTGCCATGGCTTAGTGTTAAATGACATTGGCAGTGATGTGCAGGGTCCTGGTTTCGAGCCTTGCAGAGGCCATTATTTTGTTGCTGGGTAGAGCAAGGCCGTTGGATACAGAGTGAGTAAGGCACTTTAAAGCAGTTGTGAGCAGGTGTCCATGGGTTTGCACAAAGCTAAGCAATGCTAACCTCCACTTACAGTTTCTTACACTCAGTTAGCCTCTACATTACTTCACCAGTGTGATACTCGCATACCGGCGGCCAAACAGGCTTACACCCACTTGCTCCTGCACTTGCAAATGCACTGCATTTGGTGTTTGCATCTGACACTCACACCCCTGGGTGGGAGTGAGGGCTACGATATTACCTTGTGATGTCTATTACATCAGATTACATGCCTACAGTATCGGGAATGGCTGCCCATTAGGCGTAAGCTTGCCGTTCGAATGTACAGAATCCACGGCCTGTCCAGAGTTTGATTCATACTATTGGTGTGTTCCTCTTACAATCTGCACCTGTCTGGCTAATACATTGGAACTGATACCATTCAATACAAACAAGTAATTGGGTTTTGGAACCCACATCCTTCAGTCGAGTCATGCTACTGCATACCTATTATTCTATCATCTTTCTAAGGTTGTAAGTGGAATATGTACTTTCTGTCCCTATCAGACCTCTCAAACTATTGAGGACAAATATCAACTGAATCAGGGACAAGTCATGACAACATTAGGGACAATCAGGGACACATTCAAAATATTAGTTCTATTAACTTGACACATTGACAGACAGAGCATATGAATTAAGACACATTTTCTGAGGTAAATGAAGTTTATAACTCTTAATTGTTGTCATTATTCATTACGTGTAATTCACCACCTTTCCTCCAAAAGTCATTAGTTTTAGGAGGGATTAAGTGGGACAGAGATAGAATTTGAGTCAAAATCAGGGACGTCCCTGGAAATCAGGGACAGTTGAGAGGTATGGTCCCTATTTGTTTCCCCAATGGTTTATGTCCTGTCCAGTGGATTTGCTCTTAGGGGATGAGAGGTATGGGTGTAAGCTATGCCAATTTCAGAATATTACTTACATCCCCGGGGCTGTCCTAATATGACTGCGCCAGCCAACACTGCATGCCTAGGCCCATAATTGCATACCCATATTTCCCCCTACCTGCCCCTCCTTTACAGCACTCATCCTTACTGTGGGTGCAGGTGGTGTATAAACACACCACTACACACTGCCCACTCTCCGCTTGTCGGGACGCATGTCGTATGTTGTGTTGACCCATGGGTTATCAAAATTGCACAACCTACTGGTCCGTGTATGTCTACAGCCTGGTTTGATGAACCATTACAGGGACTGACTCCGATGATCAGTAATTTTTGGGTGTCCCACATGGGACATTGATGTCTTTGTTTCAAGATTAGACCTGGAAGGTCTCTCCCACTGGTAGTATCCTGCAGGTGGTCTGGTAAGTAGTGGTGTGTTTACTTTTATTGTGTGTCTGTATGTCTCACCGGCCTAGCTGTGGGGGGGGGGGTAGGTTGATGCTATGTGTTACACGTTTGTTGATTGGACCCCTCACCCCCATATGCACGGCCTGTGAACATATGTAATTCATAACTGCTGTATCATATCCTAGCTATATACATGTGTATATTTAAAGTCACACACATATATATATATATATATATATATATATATATAGATATATATATATATATATATATATATATATATATAGATATATATATATACATTACTATATACAGATATATCTGTATATGTATGCATACATGTATATATTTATATATTGCTGTCTATATATATATATCTAACAACATATGGGTGTCTGCATATGTATATATCTATATGTGGGTATGTATATGTATTCTGTCTCTGTATGTATACATTTGTACTACGGAGAGGGAGAGGTATATCTCTATGTCGCTATGGGTAGATATACACACACATACCTCTACATATATACATCTACATCTGGTTATTCCGTTCCTTGCCATGTAGATTTCACTTTGATGCAGTGGGACTTGTAGCGGGTGTGGCTGCTCGTTGGGTGATGCCTCTGCCCAATAAACACTTTTGCTTACATCCCTGGGGCTGTCTATATAGGCCCACATCAGCCAACACCTGCACACCTATATCCATAATTAGCTACCCATAGTTCCCCCACCCGCACCTCCTTTACAGCACCCATCCTTACTCTGGGTCCTGGTTGGGTCTGAACACACTGCTACATGCTGCCCACTCTCCACTTCACAGGAACCATGTCATACATTGTCTCGACCCATGGGTCATCAGGCTTTCTCACCCTTGTATTCTGGGTATGTACACACCCCAACCAGAATGGTCAGCGTATAACCTTCTTCTGGTCTTTTGTCAATTTCTGGGGTACCCCACAAAGGATGCTCCTGTCTGTGTTCCAAGATTAGATTTCCTGGGTGCACTGTGTACCCCCCTGGTTGTATCCTGCCTGTGGTCTGGGGAGCAGTGGACTATTTATATTGTTTGTGAGTTTGTGTGTATGTTTCCTGTGTCCGGCTTGGGGGGGTGGAAGGTCATGCTATGTGTTTCATGTTTCTTGTTTGGGCCCCTCACTTCCATTGGCATAGCCTGTGAACATATGTCATTCTTGTGTGCTGTTTCCTATCATAGCTGTATATCTGTGTATATCTACACACACACACACACACACACACACACACACACACACACACACACACACACACACACAAATATATCACACACATATATCTCACACACACACACACACACACACACACACACACACACACACACACACACATATATAAATATATATTTGTATATATATAGGGCGGCGCAGTGGTGCAGCGGTTAATGTTGTCGCCTCACAGCAAGAGGTTCTCTGGTTCGATTCTCGGCTGGGGTGCCTTCTTTGTGGAGTTTGCATATTCTCCCTGTGTTCGCGTGGGTTTCCTCCGGCTACATTCCAAAGACATGCATCTGGAGCATTTCTCCCTGGGCCTCCACTGAAAACAGGCTCTGTGGAACCTAGTCGGACATTCCCGGCCAACAAATGTTAAATAAATAAAAAATAAATATATATATATATATATGTATATAAATATATATGTATATGTCTGCAACTATGTATATATATATATATATATATATATATGAATATATATATATATAATGCGTGTATACATATATATATATATTTTTTTATGTATATATACATATATATATATATACACACACATATATATATATATATATATGTGTGTGTGTGTATATATATATATATATATATATATATATATATATATTTATATATATATATATATATATATATATATATATATGTGTGTGTATATATATATTTATATATATATATATATATATATATGTGTGTGTGTGTGTGTGTGTCTGTAAAGCAATGCATACCCCGCGCAAATGCACTTACACACGCTTACTGGTGTTTATATATGCTTAAACCTGCTTACTTGTGCCTTATTCATTATGACACTGACACTTCACTCCAGTTCACTTTTAATTGGTATTTTGCAGGTTATACAGCAGTTTTGTCCTTTCCCTTTTATGCACAACCTATTATTCTATCTACTGTCGAGGTTTGTAAGGGCACATTCATGTTATTTATATCTGCAAATTGAATGAATGTGTTACAGAGAATGTACTTCTACATATAGATGTATGCATGTGTGTATGCATATATACTTATAATGAACTCGCTCACCTCAACGAGGCAGTCCAATTAGAACCAGCCCATCCAACCCTGACACGCTTGGATCCATAATTTCATACCCATAGTTCCTCCACCCCACCCGAGTTCAACATGCATGCATACCAACCATTGTCCAGTTGCTACCGCAGCTATGACACACCTCCACACATTGCCCTCTCCCGAGCGTTAGGGGTCCTATATGTATGTTGTCCCAACCCATGTATTTTCAGGCTCTCCCATCATTTACTCCTTGAACATACCTGCCCTTGCTTGTGTAATGGTCGAATGGCCAAACATCCTATCAATTTTTGGGTAGTCCCACCAGGGACTACCTTCTGATTGTAAAGTACACTTAGCAGATCAGCAATGTTACTCCCACTGGTAATATCCTGCCTGTGGTGTGAGCAGCTGTGCTTTGCTTACTCCTGCCCAACTTGATGCGACATATGCTGACAGCACTATATACTACTGGAGTTGCTGTTGATTCCCTTCTCATTCTTTTTGTATGCTTTATTGTTACGACATTCATTGTTCATATATATATATATATATATATATATATATATATATATATATATATATATATATATATATATATATATATATATATATATATATATATATATATATTATATATCTGTACATACTTATATACATTTCCTATGCTGGGCACTGCTTAAACCTGTGCAAGCGCACTCAGACTTGCTTACTGGTACTTATATATGTTTACTGCTGCTTATTTGTGCTTACACCTGCTTACTAGTGCCTTATTCATTATGACAGTACCACTTTGATTGAATGACATTTAGTTAAACATCTCATGCGATACTCTTACATTGGTTTTACAGCAAAACGACATTCATTCCACATGGAAAATGATATGTGCTATTGTTAGACTCGAACCACGAATGCCTGTTCGTTAGGCGGATGCTCTAAACACTATACTATTAATGTTTATGTTGATTCCGCATGTTTTTCTCTATTTGAATGATTTTGATGTGTAAGCTACACTCGGCAGAGGGCAGTGATGTGCAAACACACTGCACTTTGCTTACACTTTTGATATTGCAGCAATACAAATGTAAAATAGGGACACGGGAATCTAATTGTGAAAGTTCTAGGGACAGGGCTCAACATTCCACTACGTGCTTGTGTGCTTACTACTTCAATTTTATTTCACTGTTTGTGGACACTCTTGTATGCTTAGCATACATTTCAGTATCCACGGACACTGAATTACTGACTTACTATTAGAGGCGGGCTCTAATAGTAAGCATAGTAGGTTGTGCAACTGTCGGGGCATGTTTACGCCTCCATAGAGGACTTGTACACACCCCCTGCGCTCACACACATTTCCTGTGCACGTCGAGGGTGTGGCAGCATGCCCTCATACATATTCATATTGCACTGCTGCACCATCTGTAATGAGGATGCTCAGAGCAAGGCTAAAACCGTCCTTGCGCCGAGCTTCATGAATCCCGGGGTGTGTGTCCAGTGGGCCTCCCTTACTAGCAAATGGGTATTAAACATATATCTCAGTACTCATTCTACACATTTCTATTTATATTACTTCAGCATTAAGTCACTTTATCCCTTCAGTGATATTCTTGTGCCCATCAGGGATGTAGTGAAAAAAAAATAAATGCTGTATCTATCTTATAACAGTTTGTGTACTAATCCATACCCCTTTTTTAGTCAGCTTGTGGATGTATATCGATGGCATCTGCTGGATATTATTGCATGTTAGATGCTCAACTTTCATATAAACACTCTGATCAGATAAGCAGAGTAACTTGCCTGTCTACAAATGTTATATGACACTATCAGTTACCACTTACCGGTGCAAGCATTGTTGCAGATGACCTTATTCACCAGACTTTTTGTAAACCAGAAGATTGTTACCGAACCAAGCTATCCTGAGTGGATATTTGCTTATTTTGTGCTTTGCATGTTTTTTGTTACTTAAAAGGGGAATCACATGCCAAACGTCTGAGTGTTTACTTCATTCAAGGTGGCAGTCAACCTGACAATTAACCACTGACTAAGAGGGTTTAGGCAGAAAACCTGTATTAGTGTTATTGCAATTGTGAGAGCCTCCCATATAGCTAAAGAGTAAGTAAGACTGGAGTAGAAAAGAGCTAGTTCCCGATAATATGTTAAATATTTTATTTATGTTCAATGAGCATGGGAATAACTTAAGATAAAAATAACTATAACTGAAAAACTAGCATATGTATTTATGTTAATTAGCTGCATAAAGTTACATTGCCAGCATTTCTACTTATGCTGTAACATGAATTATAAACTATAAAGTGAAGTATTGGCATATTAATAATAACTGTTTTGAATAGATTAAAATTACTTACCTTAACTCTATATGAAAATGTATCTGTACATTCAAGATTTCAGTTTCCCCAGTCAATATACAAATATCGAGGGGCTTGGAATGGACTGGGAGAAAATGCAGCTTTGTTTGGTCTCTCTCCTCACAAGCATAATGAATTAGCAAATTAAATGCAGTTACAAGTGGAGCTGGACTGCAGAAATTGAAGGTGTAGCGGCAGGAGTATCACAGCAAATGAGTTACTCTGATCATACATGACATGGAAGCCTACCATTTGAGAGTACTACATCCAAAGGATATGCCTCAAATCATACAAAATCAAATAGTTGCTGTTATGGAAGAGGACAAAAAGGAAATATGTGAAGAATCAGACAAATGCCAGGTGTTAGAGAAGAAAATTTACATTTTGAAAGTGGAGGATTTGGAGAACATAAGCTTGAGATGTAATGTGCAAGTTATTGGAATTTAGAAGAATGCAAATGTTCAAGAACTATTAGATTTTTATGGAAAATATTGTCACAGAAGAGATAAAAATGCTGCTGAATTTTATGTTCAGCATAAAATGGAATCACTCTCTTGGAGAAAGGAAAGCTTAGGTGGAAAATTCCAGACATGTGCTTATGGAACTCGGCTCACTTCCAATAATTGAATGAATAGTTTAATATAGCAAGAGAAATACTGATCTCCTGTGGCAACAAAGTCACATTAAATTCTTGGAGGATTACTGTGCTGACTTGTGCTGACATCACAAGGAAGTAGATTAGTTAAAGGGAAAGCTAACCGAAATAGGTTTCCCAATGATTGTAGCTTACCCAGCCACACTGAAATGGGAAGCAAATAAATCCAGAAGAATAGAAAAATGCCATACGCCCTGTCAGTGCGAAAGAAACACAGGCAAGAGGAAGGTGCTACAGATAATGCAGAGAGAAGTTTCTCAGAAAAAAATACAGAGTTCCCGGAATGTAGCAGAACCCAAGGATATCTAGGATATATTGCAAAGAGGAAATGCCATCTGGGAAAAGCAAAAAATACAAAAAGGAGAAAATAACCAAGAACAGTTGGAATCTCAGACAATGTCAAATGGATTAAGCACCTCTCTTAGAAATAACAAAATGGAGACCATAGCAAGCACTGCCAGCAAAGAACAAATAGTAAGATGGTAAAGTGTAAAATTATACAAACAGTCGAAAGGAAATCAGACTTAGACAGCAAGATGAAATTAAACTGCTTGCTTATCTTTATTTCCATTGCAAAACAATTCAAATTAGTTGAACCACACTAGGCATAGGCATTTGGAATGCCCCAAAGAGTTTACTTTAGCCCAGAGGTTAGTTTACCAATATCTAGCTGTGGGGGAACCAAGATGGAGGTCAGATAATGAAGGTAAGGAGATCAGGATGTAAGAGGTAAGCACTAATTCATTTCATAACTTGGAATGTGGGTGGGTAGGGGAATATTCATACCCTATAAAACACGAACAGATCTTTCGGGAATTAAAATGTGTCAATGCCCATTTTATTGCAGGATACTAAATTAAACATAAAAAAAGCACATAAGTTGCAACTACAAGAACTCCCTTACATTACTGACTGACTGCAAGACTGGTGGAGGAAAGACAGGAGTGGAGATTTTATTTAATAGTTGAAAGATTCAAATGGAAAAATGCACAATAAGCACTCTGGGTAGAGGCTTATATGGCTAGGCACAGTTCAGAATAGCAAAATAGTGACAGGTAATATATATACCCCTAGTACTGGTGACCCAACATTTTTTGAAGTCTTTCTTAAAATTTGGAAAAGAACAGTGAAAGAAGGAGATATACCAGTCATTGGGGTGGGTGGGAGGGTTCTCAGTCTTGCCATGAGTCCTGAACTGGATAGGTTGCAGGGTAAAAGGAATGTAATGTCAAGGCTCAAGAACAGTTGAGGGAAAAGTTAACAGAACATAACCTGACAGACCTATAGACAGACATGAGGGTGAAAAGATATAATTTACTTTTTTGAGGACAAAGGGAGCTCACGGTATCTGAATAGAGTATTTTCTTGTAAGTAAGAAAGATCAGATAAAAATAATACAGTCATACAGGCAGATGGGTGTATGTCACAAAAATGAATGTATGGCTTCTAAAACTCACAAACTAGTTTCACTAATCAAGCCTCTTCAGTGTGATATCACACTGATGAAGCTTGATTAGCAAAACCATTTTGAGAGTTTGTAATTTGTTTCTATATACTTGAATAGATAGATAGACATACAGATTATATAAACGTAGATATAGATTGATATAGATGTATATGTGCGCGCACACATATACACACACGTATATGTATGTATGCATATATATATATATATATATATATATATATATATATATTTTTTTGAGGTATAGATGTGGCACACACTATGCACATCCTATAATACAGTTTACATGTTTGATTAGAAAAAAAAACTATGTTATACTTGTGATCTTGAGAGATACACCATTAGGGAACCACAAATAAATGAAAATAAATGAAATTCACATTCACTATTAACATTATACTTTGAGTTGTGTGTTTCTTGATGAGCCTTCCATATATGGTATGATATTCATTACAGACTAATGAGTTTCTAGAAGCATTTCTTCTTAATTGTGATGATATTGTAATTTTTTTCACTTTTAAGCAGTAAATCTTGCATAACTCTGAAGTTGCAATCTGGTTAAATTAATGGATGTAGATCTGTTGCATTATCAGGCTAATCTAACGTTATATATATATATATATATATATATATATATATATATATATATATATATATATATATTCCCTGACAGTTGCATTTCTGTATCTTCTCTGGTAGCTATCTTTAGTTTCTTGCGGTTTCTGAAGAGCTACTGTAATTTTTATAACAACCAGAACATAGGAACATAGGAATAATACTAGGCAGGTGATCACAGCTACCAAATGTTACCTAGCCATATATACAACTTTATCAAAACAAACGTAAAGATTCTTGCTACCCTTGTCAAGCAACTAACACTGTTTACAGAAGCTGTTTGCTAAGGTGTTGTGAGTCTACAGAGATTCTAACATTATTTGGCTTCACAACAGTTACGACACAGTTAATTCAGTTAGTCGTGTCCATCTGTATTACTGTCTCAACTAGCTGTTTGAACTGCATAAACATTTGAATTCATAACCCATGCATTTTAAGGGGGAATTGGAGGGCAGGGCATAAATAGATAGCCCCTGGTGGAACGGTAATGGCTGAAACCACCAGGATACCCTTGAGCTCCATGAGTGGCCCCAGCTAGTATCAGGAGGTATGAGTATTAGCTGGCAGACCCAGCATGGACCACAGGATGGAAGTGCCTTAGGTGATACAGGAAGCAAAAAAAAAAATCTTTATCCACAAACCTGAAAAATGCCCTAGCCTAACTCATATCCTTCAACTCTACTCTCCAAACACATTCTTCAGTCCGTAGATAAATAAATATTCCTAACACTAAAGCAAACAACTCTGTTGGTGACTGTCTCTATTCCTACTACAGCTCTAAAATCTGTAGCTCTATTCCCCCTGCCCTTAAACAAATATCTCAGGTGAAATCTTTCAGGTCTCAAATAAAGCAACATCCAATGAACTCATTTTTGTTCTTTCTCATCTTCTTGTTAGGCAACAATTCCTATATACACAGAGTATTCTAAGCTATGCTATCCCTTACCTTATCGAAGGATACTATGTTGATATATTACATCTACAGCCTATGTCTCGGTCATCCTTTCTCCTTAATCCACTTACTTTTCTTTCTCTTTTCCTTTCCACTTCCTACTCTTCTCCTGACATCTCCTGTTTGTTTTTATTACACCTGCTATTGCCTTTGAACATCTCCTGGCTCACTACCTTGATTTTTCTCTCCCTTTTCTTTCATCCCTTTCCACATCACATCCTTTCTGTATCTCCCTCTACCCAACCACAGACCATACATCACCACCTTACAGCCTCTCTTTGTGACAGCAATACTATATCCTGTTACTCAACCTTCTCCAGCCTTTCTCTCACTCAGGTTATCTATTAACCATTTGGTTAACCTGAACCACATCCAGTGCATGATCCAACCACTTTTCTGGCAACTATACCCACTTCAATGGTGCTGCCTGTCAGATTTGTTATCTTACCTTGCTCCTCCTGCCCACTGCTGTGCAACTATCACTTCCACCAACAAGATACCTAAATACCTTTCTCATCAAACCTCATTTTTTAAGAGGTTACCCTCACAAATTAAATTTCTCTTTTCTTTCCTTCCACTTTCTTTGTTTTGAACCATTATTGTACTCATATATTAGATTTCATTCATGGCTTACAATTTTTTTATCTGTTGAAACTTTCTGTTGTCTTTTGTACAACTCTGTTTATGTTTTACTATATGCTCTATTTGAATTCACTTTGTTAAATTTCTTTAAATCATTGTCATTTTTCTTATTACATGTATTTTACTTGTAACTCTTCTTCTTGGGCCTTCACTGAAAAAGGGCAACTTATACTCAGACACACTATCCCGCTAAACAAATAAAAATAAATAAATAAATAAATAAATAAATAAATAAATAAATAAATAAATAAATAACACTCTTACTGATTTTGTCTCTTAGACCTACAGGTATTCTGCATAGTGAAGACATACATCACTGTCAGACCTTCTAATGATAATTTGATATAGTATTTTATCAAGCAACCTAGGCCATCAAAAAAATCAGAATAGTTTGCTAGTATAACCATCTTATATAAGTGGATTGCTCTGTAAACCTGTGTATGTGCACAGATGTTTTTGTGTACCTTTTATCTGAGCTCCCTATTGAAGTGTCAGCACTCATAATGTTGAGTGCTGACACACTGAAAAAATAGATAGAAAATCCAGGAGAAGACTGAATACAGAACGTTGCTTTTCTCCTTTAAACTTGTTTTTTTTTTTAAGGGGGTCAATCCCGCCACTTCCCATGAACTAATATATACCAAGTCTGATACTGTCATACTGTAGAGAAAAGGGAATATTCCTAGAAATGACTATCTCAGATATGGTATATCTAAGTCCACATTTGTGACCATTCAGTCTCCACATTACTGGACTCTGCACTGGATCCAAGTCATGACCATTCAAACTGTTACTTTTTATCTGAACAGATTTTAAACTTTTACTTTTTTGCTTAATTCAAAAACTTAATTCCAACCATTTCTGTCTGTTTTTATCCTAGCACTATACTCATTCATACACTCACCCCAGAATGTGTTAGATGCTTCTACAAGCTTCTACAAATATGAGAATTATACTGCCTGTCTGTGAGAACTGATTTTACAGGTATTCATGCACTCACTGTACTGTTTATTCTCTCCCAGTTTTCATTCTATTAACTACATTCTGTTCACAATGAGTGTAATCTGCAATTTTATAAACATTTTACATTTGTACAGTTTAAAATCTCTTAATCGTACCCAAAGACACACATGCATCTTTCCTATGTAGACTGACTTCCTTTTATGTGGCCTGCAGAGCAACTATTTATGAAAAGATATCGCGGGATCCAGGGGTGGCTCATGCTATTGGACTGCCCCAGCTGTAAAATGTAAGAAAACAGAACTGTAACTGTGCATGCATGCTCAGCAAGTTCCTACCCAGACTGCTGTTTAACCAGTCCAGATACTGATTTTGTGTGTGTGTGTAATGCTCCAGTTAAATATACTTGGTGGCTAGAGTGACTCAGGCTTAAACCCTGTGCCTTGGGTACAGGTAGCAAGAGCCATTCCCTACCCACCACCACTTGTGAAAACCATCCAGATTTTTGCCTCATATTTTTGTTCTGTTCCTCATAAATGCTGGTTTTCTGGAGTTTGAAATCACTAACTAATGACAGACATTTGCATTTCAGACTTCATGTTCTTTAGAAAGTACATGGTAACACCAAACCTTTTATTTTAGCAATTTTCTAAGTTTATAAGATCAATATTTGAAATGTGTCCCTATTTTTGGGGCTGTATTCCCCATTGTTGGCATTGTCCAGGTTTTTTGTGCTAAGAGATTGAGAGCTATGGTGAGAACTGAATTCACTGAAGATGTCTGGGGGCAGTATTCCCCCATTATTGGCTTTGTCAGGTGTTTTGTGCTTAGAGGTTGAGAGCTATGATGAGAACTGAATTCACTAAATGATAGCCATTTAAGTTTCAGTCTTCCAGTCTTTCATGAAGCAGCTGATTTGGCATAGTGATTTGTTGATCTGACTGTAGTGCACAGGATCCTGGGTTCATGACTTGGTAGTAAAATGCATGATGATAACACAACATTTTATTCTAGCAAGTTTCCAAGATTATATAAGCAATGTTTAAAATGTGTCCCTGGTTTTTGGGCTTTTGCCCTCCCCCCCAATAAATTTTGGCTTTTTCCAGATTTCTTGTGCTGCAAAGTTGAGAGATACAGTTGAGTGTCGAGTGGATTTTACAAGGAGCTGAGACTTTCAGGGGAAGAGAATTGTAGTGCTGCTTATGCCAAACCTGCTTGTTTTGTTAATAGCATAACAGGTTGAATACTTGCTTTTGATATAGAAGGCTGCAGGTTCTACTCCCACAGTATTTAGATGCATTGCTGATACTGTACTGTGTTGTACTTTTAAAGGGGGAGTATGCTGCAGTCCTGAGAATGTCCTCTTTGGTGGAGATACCTAGTAACTATGAACATGTTATCAGTTTGCCATCCATTCCCTATTGCAATATTACTAGCTTATCATTTGTTAATGTGACATAGGCAATTTATTCCTCAAGTTCAACAGGCACTTTATTTGTAGATGAAACAATGAAATGTAAAGTTGTTTGCTAGCAGCAACCTCTTCATTAGTTACAGATCTCTTTAATGTGTAATATTTAGATGACTTTTACTTCTGCATAGATTGTGCATATTTACTGATACTAGTGGATTGTAGAAGTTTGAGTAGACTTTTATGATGGAAATGATCTGAATTGGGCAGTTTTGTCATTATTGGTGCATGTATTTTGTTTCATTGTTTACTGCAAAAATGTTCAAAACAATAAATTTAAAATGCAGTTTAACAACTGTACTGTATTATACAAGGAATATAATTTAATACAGTCCAGAAGGTGTTTATTGATTATCTGATCAGCTCAGGTACTTCCAGTTCTTGGTTGGATGCATTTGATTAGGAGCCAGTTAAATCAATTGTCTACAAGCACAAACATTTTTCATTACTGAATATTTTCACTGATTGAGTCTGAATGCTACTGAAAGTGATGAAGCCAGATTGAAGCAATCACTTTTCTTAGATCATTGTTGATTTTTTTGGGGGGGGAGTACGTATTGTCCACACCTAGGGAAGCTAAGTCCATAGTGTAGGATTTCTGCCACACAATTCTCATGACTGAACTGTACCTCTCAACTGTCCAGATTTATGCAGAATGAATAGATTTTTGGTTTGTTTCTCACAGAATTTGTGGTTTTCTGGCAAATCATTTACTAATGAAGTCACTTAATAATGACAGACATTGAGTTTCAGACTTCATACCCTTCAGAAAAATGCATGCTAAAGCAAGACCTGTTATTCTGACCTGTTATTCTATCAACTGGCTAAGTTTATACAAGTGCAATTTTAGTACTGCTTGTTCCCCAATATATTTGGCCTTGTCCAGATTTCATGCAATAAGAGGTTAAGAGGTACTCACAAATAAATTGCTATATAGAATTAGGTATATCCAAACCTTTCAACTGTCCCTGATTTTGGCTCAAAATGTTGCTCTCCCCCAATAATCCCTCTGCAAAATGGCAATTTTGGAAGAAACGTGGAGGGTTTACAATTAATCGATAATTGTAATGATCAGAGTTACAGAATACTTGCATTTCAGAAATGCATGTAGGTTCTTTTATTTTGTCAGCTGCTCAACTTAACAGTACTAATATTTAAAAAAGTGTCCCTTCTTTGACAGGTTCCCAGCTGTATTGAGTGGCTATTTTATAATTTTGCATCACATTTATAGTATGTTTTTCTTAAAATTGTGGTTTTTCTGGGAAATTAGTGACAAATCTTTAAAGACTGAAGTTAGAAAATAATTACAGATATTTCAGTTTCAGATTTCATACCCTTCAGAAAATTCATACTAATGCAAGACCTACTATTATGTTATCTTTCTAAGTTTATAAGAGCAATATTTAAAAATTCTCCTTATTTTTGGGCCTTTGTTCCACTTCTAGTTATGGCTTTTTCCAGATTTCTTGCTCTGAGGTTAAGAGGTATGACAAATGTGTCAGAGCCATCACTGTCAGCCAGAGCCATTTCAAATTTTGGCATATTTGTTGTACCCCACTCCCCCATGTAGTGACTCTGGATGTGTCTAAGCAAGACAAGGAGCAATTATGCAGTGTAAGTGTGCAAAGTATCCCCAATCCAAGGTAATCATAAGTACTACAGTGGCTTTTTATCTGTGCTTGATTTTGCAGAATGTTCTGGTTTTCTGTCATATTTTTATACTTTTGATTTATGCTTCTTATCATTCAGAAAATGCATGTTGTTCCAGTGCCTGTTGCTCTGTGTTTAAGTAGCAATGCTTTAATGACCATCAAGTAAGCTTGTCTGAGATTGTAAGATGCAAGTAAGCTTTAATAAGCATAGTGTTAAAGACTTATCAACATTGAAAGCCTTTTTGTTGTTGCCATGCAGAGAATATTTACATAACTAGATAACATATAAGCCTTAGGTACTGAAATGTATATGACAATATTTGTAATAAAGGACAGGATTACAGTATTTTCAGAAGCTCATTACATTTGTTGGAGACTTGCAGTCATCTTTGCAGGCTTTACCCATAAACTAAACAGAATGCTAGTCTGTCATGTGTGGTACATAATCTGTGCAGTAATCCTTTAAGCAATTTCTCTTGAGCTTGTTTGTTGTTTGCTATTCATTTTTTACTTTGATCATGTTTTCCTCATGAAACAAGTAGATAGTTGTTGTCAGGCAGCAGGACTTTTTTGGATAAGAAACATTTTTACAAGTGGGGTAATCAGTATCACAGAGATTGCTACTTTCAGCATGTTACTTGGTATTTCCATAAAGCTGAATATAAACTATAATTAGAACTGCAGTGCAACAAGAAGTGGTTTGAGTTGAGTGCTGCTTGTTTTTTTATACTTGATTTTGACTAGCATTCCAGTAATATATTTAAAAAGTAATTTATTTTTTCATGCCTCACAACCTTTTTGATTCCATCTTGTAAGCTGACAAGTAGCAACGCATTGAAAGATTTTTTTTCTTCTCCATTTCATTTTGTCTTGATTTTCATAATGACAGTTTGACACCCAGGGCAGCATATTTAATTAATGTCCCAGTTTTTGTGGTTTTCTGCATAGCTCCACCTCTTTCTAGTTGGTCACATCTCTTTCCATTAGCCCCACCCATTCAGCTGTCTCCTGCAGCCTCCCATTGATTTGAAGTTACCAGCTGCCACCCAGCTGCCACTGGCAGGATTTATTTTTGTAATAACAAGTCAGATGTGTTTGATACATAGATGCAAAGGTATATGCTAGGCTAACGACCACCAGGTCCTTCACAAACCTAGCAGGCTGCAGTTTATGCCTTTTTATCAGACAAAGGTATACATCCAGACTCACTTAACTTTCAGTTTAAAGCCAAACATCTGAACATAAATTCTGCTCCATTATCAATCCTAAACATAACAGATTTACAATTTGTGTGCAGTTTCTCTGACTGGATTCTTTCTCAGACACACTATCAGCCTGCTGGACATATTTCATTACTTTTTGACTTTTATTTCTGACTTTACTTTGCATAGCATTTACATAAGTCATTTTCACAAGACTAAGAAGGATTTCAGACTTTGTATCATCATCACGCCATCTCAAGAATATTTATATTTTGTTTTAGTTTTTTTTTCTTTTTTTATTAAAATACATTGTCACATACATCCTACAAGCATTACATATTTGCTTTACTCTGTTTCTTTTCATGCATACTGACACAGCAAGTGTATTGTGTTTGGTTCCTTGATAATTGTTTGTTACTCATCACAGTCTTACAAAATGTTTGGCAACCAAGTGTTATCCCACTGATTTTTATTTTTATAACTTTTCATTGATTTCTCTTTTTTTTAATACTGTGATCAAGTTTACATACTTTCATGCCCTCAACTAAAACATTTAGATGCATATTTAACCATTTACTAGTGCAGTACACATGGCATTTTCAAATGTTAAGTTTCTGTCAACAGTATACCATGTATGTATTGATGACTTATGCTGCACAGATTTCTACTCCTCATCTGTGAATCATATAGCTGTCTAATATACATCAAACATGTCTTGGGCTCACAACATCCCTGCAATTTGGGATTCAGCATTACCAAACTGCTTTCTGTTTCTCACTTAGAGCAAAACTAATGAACACCTTAATGGCTTCCTCACCCATGAGATGAAGAAAGATGGCACACTTGACTTTCTCTGGTTTGTCACTGAGGCCACTTGCAGTTTGATACAGATCAAATCTTTGGATCGTGGGTTTCCAATTTTCTAACAAGCTTTCCTTCAGTTTTAGAGCAGTTGAAGGTTGACTTGATATTTTGAGCTTGAAAGTAAAAACTATCTTCCTAAAATTGGATGAAAGGATTATGTGGATGTAACCACAATTAATATGTAAATTATCTTGCTTTTTTCAAGCTACATTACTGCCATTGAGTGAAACAAAAATTGTAAGGTGCACTTTATGAAAATAAGTTTATTCATCATATTACTACACACCAGGCACTTATTATTAAAAGTAAAAGATGTTTGGACTGGAGTAGCAACAGCTAGAAAAAATGAATTATGACACTCATAACTGCACAGGCAAAAACAAAGTAAATTGACTATTTCTGCCATCAGTCTCCTCTTTCAAACTCAGAAGATCATTCTGATACCTATTCAGTTTCTTCTGTCACCATGTTAGGCCTTCCAGACTCAAGTCCCAAGTTCAGCAATTATGAATTTAAGTATCAGACTCCCACATATACAAGAGTCTTTGGTAATGAAAAGAAATAAGACAGACATATTGCTAGCGCAAAGGCTTATTCATAGGTGTCCAGACTTAACACAGCTCATGACACATCTCACAACTAATACCACTTCTCAAATGTATACTACAGTGTACTTCTCCACAGGACTTGACAGTACAGTGTCATGACTAATATACAGTGAATGTAGGTTACACTCACACACACACACACACACACACACACACACACACACACACACACACACACACACACACACACACACACACACTCACATCACACATACACACACACACACACACACACACACACACACACACACACACACACACACACACACACACTCACATCACACATACACAGACACACACACACACACACACACACACACACACACACACACACACACACACACACACACACACACACACACACACACACACACACACACACACACACACACACACACACACACACACACACACACACACACACACACACACACACACACACACACACACACACACACACACACACACACACAAACACACACACCCACACCCCAAACACACACACACACACAAACACACAGACACACATACACACACACACGCACGCACGCACACACACACACACACACACACACACACACACACACACACACATGGACACACACACATGTGCACAAACTGCCTGTAACTCCATACCGTACCGCTGCTAATGGAAGTAGCCCTGTGTCACTTATTGTCTCTAAGCCACCTCCATTCTACCTGCTGACACCTTGATTTTAAAATCATCAAATTAATACACATTTGCATATACTCATCTAAGAATGTAATATTCTTCTTCATACTTCCTTCTCTATCTGTTTCCCATTTCTCTCCTATTACAATTATCCCCATTTTATCATCCTGGTTGTCTACCTTTGTATATCCTCACTGTTTATGACCTTTATTTACCTTTCTAGATCTTAGTTATTTTGCTGTTCATCCACATCATTGTTAAAAAATTACCCCCTGCCCTACCTTTCTATGCGATACCTTCTGTGACTACACTCTATTCAAAGATGCATCTAGATCAATCAGTACACTGAGATACAGGAACACACTTATTATCAGGTAGCTATTTTCTAACACCACTTCCACTTCCACACTGACTTAATCTTACATTCTGGCTATGCTAATCTCTATATAGTCTGCCACGCAGCAGGAAATCCTCAAATTTTGTTTAAGAAGCATACATGGGAGGAAAGCAAAAGTAAAGAAAACAAGTCAACAGAGAAAGTAAATGTTTCAATGTAAAGGGAAGCCAAAATGGCAAGTGATGAGCAGAGGCCTCAGTCTGCAAAGTCTGATCAAATAGCCATGCATAAAACAATGATCCTTGAAGATGTCCTGGTATTTGTGATATTTTTCAAAGTGACATTCAAAGAGATAGTACACAGTTAACTGATATATTGCTGAGAAGAAGATGCTTGAGTCAGAGATGATAGATGATATAAACTTGCACGCAGGCACAACTGAGGAATTGTTAGAGAACACCAGCTAAAAGAAGAGATATGATCTCTTATAGGGTCATAGGTAAGTTCTAAGATAACCGCCCTTGTGGACCATTTTAAGCAAAAACAATTTCCCCTAGTGAGAATCAAACCCTGTACTTCTTATCTGTGAGGTAAACACCTTAACCATTATACCAATCCCCAATCCCAACCCTGGGTAGCTGGATAACTGTTGTTGAATAAGGTAGAGATTTTGGAAAAAGAAGCAGGCCAAAATGAAAAGACTGAGCCCATTGGATTAACATGTACATTATTGTGGTACCTGAGGTATTAGAAAGAATGGACTGTTTGATATGTTCAGGATAAATATGCTGATTGAACTGTGTTGCATATTACACTTTGGAGTGTGTTCATAAAAGTACATGCTGACTCAGTCTGGGAATATGAAGGAAACAAGACATAGAAAGGTGAGATTTGAAACAGATGGAAATACCAGGTTTTGCATTTGTTATGGAGGCAAGAAACATGTATAAAATGATTGACAGGAGAGTTTTCTTATCATGATTACTTATTTAGAATTGGAAAGCTAAACATGTAGCTTGTAGTCATCGTGACAATGTGCAGATGGTGGGAGATAAGATTTTATTTATTCTGTCAGGTTGTGTTTTGCATATTCTTCTTGACTGACCTTAAAATATTTATTGAATTATAGGAAACAGTTGAACTATAATGGGGGTATGAGCCAACAGAGAAGATGGAGTGAAATGAAATGAGATTTCCATAGCTAGTAAGGAGGAGTTTGAAATGGAAATGGTGGAAAGAACTTGGCTACAGCATGGAACAAACTGGAGCAATTGTGGATAACAATAGTTTATAGATTCATGGGTCATTACTAGTTTAATGGTGCAAGAATCTTTACAAGCCTAGCCAATAATACCCTGGATATGACAATATTATATTAATTCCCCAAATATGGGATAGGGTAGTGTCATAGTAATGAGTCTTTTGGGTGTTGGAGCTCTGAGTCATTTTACAGACTGCCTCTGTCTTTAAAGGACATGTGCAGTACCACGGGAGTGAATTTACAGTTCCCCATCCAGCCTTCCAAATTGTTTTTGAAGAGAGTGAGGGATGTACTTTATTCTATGAAGATGAGAAGTTTATTCCATAGATGAAGCTTTTGAGATACAAATCTGTCTCTATAGCAAGTTCTGTTAGAGTCACAAATAAGGTTCAGGTCCATGGAAGGCGTAACCCTTGTATAATTTTTTTTTGTGAATATGTAACATTTTCATCAGGGCTGGATCTGAAACTGTCTTGTAGGGCAGACATAAGTCACCTTTCAATAAATGATATGAGACAGCATAAAGGGATAAGGCCTTTAGTCGGTCTGCATAAGAAATGTGTCTTATGCTTTGTATTGTTTTAGTGAGAAACCTCTGTGGCCATTCCACTTGGTGTAAGTGCCTGCCTAGGAACAAGCAGAAGGGAGCATTGTACTCGATTATGGGCCTGATGAAGGTACAGTGGCACTATCACTTCCTTTGACCTTGTTGCCATGCCTTTACTTAAGTTAAGGTACACAGAAGGATTTCCTCACTACTGTAGCTACCTGGTGGTCAAAGTTTGGGTTTCTATCTGTATTCCCAGGTCCCTCACCACTGGGTCCACTGTTAGGGGTAGGCTATCAATATTATAATTTGGAAGGATATCAGATTTACCGAACTGTATGAGATCAGTATGAAAGAAAGACAGAACTTTTATAGATCACATGAGGCAGAAGCAAAATCTGGTAAATATTTTATGCAAGAATGCTGAGTGAAGAAAGTACAATATAAGCTGTCATAACTAATTAAGTGAACTTTGTTTTCCCTTATTAAGATGTGAAGTTTAATGAAGATGCTGAAATATTATTTGTTGCTGGCTAATAAAGCTTACTTTCTGGGTTGAAAGCATATTATCTAAGTTGCTCAGCTGAGGGGAGTTTCTGTGTACTTGAAATGCACAGGGGGGGTTAAAGTTAGAATTAATAGGACAGATGGATAGATGGATTTATTACCATGATGCTGGCTGTTTACAGCCCGATTTTTTGTTGTATTTAAATTTTCAGAGAGAATATTAAGAGTATGTAAAATTATTCTAAAATACCAAGTTAAAGGTTAATGTATTAAAATTTGAAGTCTGAAATTTAATAATGAAGCTAACAGAGGGCATTTAATAAGTGTGACACTTGGAGTTGCACTAGAATAACTACACAGACACAGGATGTCTGTAAATCTGGGTACATATGAAATACTGTTTTTTTAGTTGTTTCATTTTGTATACAGTTTGTCGTGCAAGTTGTTAATTTTATATGTGTGCTGCACTATATATATATATATATATATATATATATATATATATATATATATATATATATATATATATTAGTGTGGTTGAAAAGAAGCAACTACTGTCAAGAGAGCTATGAAGCAGAAAAATTGTTTTGATGGAAAATTGATGACTTTAATGGCATGGAATGTAGCTTATTCAACTAATCCAAATGAAAAACAATATATGGTATTTACCTATCTGAGAAAGTAGGAACCATGGATGAAACGCATTTGAAATAAACTAAACATGATGAATTAAACAGAGGATACTGGGCATGGTGATGGGTGTCTGTCTTTGCAGAAATATAGAAAAAGGTGTCATGACCTGAATCTCACAAAAATGCCCTGTTTTATTAAAATATAGTATTGTTGAATGTTATGTCAGTATAATGGATTACATGGCTGCTATGTTATATAAGTTAGTTGAACATGTATATTTAGTAAACTGAAATTAAGATACACACCATCACCAATACTGGACTACCCTCTGATGTAATGCAGTCTTCAGGGTGGTAATGTCATATCTGTAGAGGCACTAAAGGATTACTACCAATTTCTTAAAAAGCATTTAAGACTTGGTGCAAAGATTTAACAAAGGAAGATAATCTAATTGAGATGTTTTTATACAAATGATTTTGTTCTCATTTATTCATAATGAAAGCATGTCTTGTACTTTACCGACCACTTCAGAGTACATTTCAAGAATGTAAGCAGCTATATAACAGGGATCAGAGATACAGTAGTACTTAAATGCACATAACACCTCATAACTGTATTGTACCCTGAATGCATTTGTGGCACTTATTAAAAAAAGAAAAACTCCAGTCAAACAAGATACATGAGCAGAGGCCTAAGGTATGTATGTTGTGCACTAATGCTGTATAACTTATTTTCAATGGATGCAAGCATTGCTTTCATTTTTATAACAACCGCACTGAATCTTTTTTGATTCCCTAAGCTAAATATGCATAATAAAACAAAATTCCAGGGTGAACAGAAGTTGAACTATTGTATATTGCATGTTTTTGTTTCACTCCTTCTTAAACTACTGTAATGAGCCATTATTTTCACCTCATTACTTGCAGAAGGGCTGCAGACCTCCTGTCCAATGTTTCATGTTGAGTCATAATACCATTTGCCACCAGCATAGCCTTCCCTGATGCTGTTTCCCATTTCTTCCCATTCTTCTTTTCCTCACATTTACCTCTGTTGCTGTTATATCCCTTTCTGAGTTCTGTCTCCTTCTCCTCTCTTTCTCTCATCACTCAAACTGGGTGCAGTGCACTGGTGCACTTAGAGGCAGTGTAAGTGTAGTATCTGCATAATGCAATTATTAAGGATGCGAGAAATATAATATCTACACCATGTGACTTTTTCTAAGAAATACGATAATTTAATTCTATCAACTGTATCTTGAAACTCACATGCTCTAAACACAAATTAACTGCATCTTTGTATTCAAGAAAGGTAGTTTCATGCAAGTAGGCCATGAAGAATTAAGCAATTTCCCCCCGCACATCCTATGTGGGAGCTTGCCTTCATCACCCAAGTTTACCATTCTCACTTCAGGATGTCTCCAACTCAGAGAAAGATCACGTAAAACATAAAACATATATTTAATTTCTCCTATGATATGCTGTGATTTCAGATTCATAGCTTAGTACCTGGCTAACTGCCCTCATGGGCCATTTTAAGCCTAGCCAGTTACCCCATGTGAGAATCAAACTCTGCACCTTGTGATTCTAAGGTAAGCACCTTAAACATTACACCAATCTCCCACCCTGAGTCTTAAAAGCCCATAGTCTCTGCCCACACATATTGCTTCTGCGACAATTGGGGAGAGATTGACGAAGGCTGCCTGCCTAGTCAAATAGAATTTGATATATAATTCTGGCATTTGTAAATAAATGTAAAATACAGGCATGTTTTCTTGAGTGTAGAAAAACACTGTCAAAATGTAAACTTCAAGATTGTTGCAACATTGCCCCCTTGCTGTAAAGAAAAACTAAGTCAAGCCTTTCAAAATTGTCTTTTGAAATTGAAATGGTTTTATGACATTCTTTGATCTTTAAAGTTGGTTTCGGTCAGGCTGGCTGAAGACATTCTATCTATTGTATTAACTAAGGACTAATTGCTAGAGTGTATATGTGAAATGCCTTTTTGTGTTGTATTCTCCTGTGCAGGTGTTAGCTTGCTAAATAATGTAAATTGAGTTTCTATTAGCCTGGAAACTCAGAGCAGGTGTCAAGATGATGCAATATGAATACTGGGAAAACCTAAGTGTCAAAAATGATGTAATTTTGGAAGGACCCAGAGAGATGTTTGTTAGTGATGTTTTATAAACTGTGTCTCACAGGAGACTGAAAGCATTTTGATCTTGATATCCAACTTACCAACACTCTGCTTATGCTCACATGTAAGTTTTTAGCACTGGGATTTTTTGTAGGAATAGTTAAAGCTAGTAAAGATTAATTAGGTATTTTTCTTTGAATTCAGAACTGTCCTACTGTATTATTTTAAGTTTCTGTGTGATCACCGAACTCTTAGATAACTCTGTGGTGTAGTAGTTTTGTCTTGTGTTTTAATTATTTATTATTAAATATTTTAAAAACCTTCTACCTGTGGCTGCTTTGTGTAGAGATAAGCTCTAGAATACATTGCATATTTATAGAGGTTATTGTAATAGGCCACTCTAAAGTAAGCCTTGACTGTTAGTCATACTACCATTGGATAATAATATTGCACAGTAATAATTGGACACCTTTTAAGGGCCTTTTAGTAGCTGATATTATTAACTGGGTGGTGGCAGTAATTACTACTGTATAGTCTGGGTAAAGGGGCACAGCTGGAGAATCTGTGTCAGCCTTTCCCAGGAGTGTCTGTGAAGTTGTATAAATACTTATCTCTAAGTGTGTGTGTGTGTGTGTGTGTGTGTGTGTGTGTGTGTGTGTGTGTGTGTGTGTGTGTGTGTGTGTTGTGTCAGCTACTTGGCAGGGACACAAAGCACTGGTTGGACAGAGAGGGTACTGGAGGTTCTAGCTTGCCCAGTTAGGCTGAGACCTGAACCCTATAACTGTGCCAGTGGGGAGTCTTATTGGGGACCTGGTGAGCTAGGGAGCAACTAGACCCAGACTGACTGTGATCTCTGTGTGCACTTAAGGGAAATTGTACTTTACTGTGTGTATTAGTTATCCTTTCCTCTTCTAGGAGACAACCTCCCTGGTGTTAGTGGTGAGGATTGAGGCTCCTTGATTGCTGGGCCAGGGCACAGTCGTCACAAGTGTTTGGCAGTGGTGGGATCTACTTCACACAAGTGTTTGGCAGTGGTGGGATCTACTTCACATACTAATTGGCTTGTAGTGGTGTGGGTAGAGCAAATTCCTGTAGCTTATGTACAGTGATCTCTAAAGTGTTTTGTACTCTAAAACAGCCACACAGTGTATACTCAGAGTTCAGATCACAATTGTTTTATTTCTTTTTTTAGCTTAGTGTTAGTCAGGTGAGCAGGCAGCATGTCAGCAGAGGAGTATGGAAAGCTGACAAGGAGCCAGCTGGAGGAGATGTGCCAGGCTAGGGGACTGGTGCATGGAAACCTAATTAAAGCAGACCTGATTGCAGCCTTGGTTACAGCTGCATCAGAAAACAGCAGCCTGGGGGACAATCAGACTGACAGTGGAGATACAATATCCTCGGAGAATGGACAGCTCAACCTTTCTGCAGTGGACTTAAAAATCCATCTGGAGCTAAAGAGGCTTGAGTTGGAGGACAGATGTATGGAACATGAAGCAGACGAGAAAATGAGGAGTCCACAAGCTGAGGAAAATGAACAGCAGAGAAAGCATGAGAGGGAAATGCTGACTCTTCACCAGAGTCATGGAGTTAATGGAGAAGGGAGTAACTGGACCCCAGGAGCACAAAGGTCAGTAAATTTCTTCCACAGTTTAAAGGGGGGGATAATTTTGATAGCTTCATTCATATGTTTGAGCGGGTATGTAAACAGTATGAAGTTGACCAAAGGCTCTGGGTACAGTTCCTGACCCTCTTACTCCATGGTAAAGTTATAACTTCTTCAGAAAAAATGCATGACACTGACTGTTTTGATTATACTGCTGTAAAAAGACATGTATTAGAATGTTTTAAGCTAACACCTGAAATGTATAGGAAAATGTATTGTGAGCATAAACGCAAGGCAGATGAAAATGTATGTGAATATGTTGCTGAACTGAGCACTTATTTTCATAGCTGGGTGAGTGGATGTCAGGTCACCACTTTTGAAGGGCTGGCAGACCTTTTGATGAGGGAACAAGCCCTTAGCACTTTGCCGGAGGACATGAGGATCTGGTTAGCTGATAGACAGTGTGCTACTTCAGAGGAGTTGGGGAAGAAGGGAGACCTATACCTAGCAAGCAGGGCAGCCCTGCACAGGAAAGGGACCCCCAGTACTGCTCATGGGACTAAAGGAACCCATGGTGGGCAGCACAAACTACCTCAATAGAATCCGCCAGTAGCAGGGGAAGCCACTAGTCCATTTATACATCCAGGAGCTAGGGTTAAATGTTTTGAATGCAACTAGTGGGGCCATGTGGCATACAGATGTACACGAAGGCAAGGTGAGGAACCAAAGGTGAGGGAGCCAGGAAGTGGTAAAGACAAAATGTCAATAGTGGGTTGCCCTGAGACAACCGGGGTATGGAACTACCATTCTGCAGATGTCCTGAGAGGGAAGGATTTGGATGAGGCAGTGCTATGTACTAATGCAGTTACTTGCAGTGAGGCTAGGAGACAAGCATGTGGGTCAGGTAGCCTGGGGGAGACCCAGACAGTCTGCATACTTGCAGCCAGGACTGCTGAGGTGGTTACTTCAGGAAGTGAGCTACACTGTAGCAGTGAGACTGAAGTTGAGCCACAGCTCCTTGTGGGTACTTATGTTCCCTTGGACAGGGTAACTGCAAACGTAGAGGTGAGTAGTAGTACCTAGGCTGACAGTGAGGCACCACTGTCAGAGGATGCCAGACTTCCTGTGGAAGGGGAGCTGGGAAGGGTTACAAGGAGAGACTTGAGACAGGCTCAGCTCTCAGACCCTACATTGCAAGGCCTGAGGCAGGTAGCTAGGGAGGCACCTGATTCTCAAGGGAAGGGGGAATCTGTATACTGGAATAAAGGGCTACTGTACAGAGAGTGGACCCCTGAGGGAGGGCTAGAAGGTGAGAGAGTACAGCAGTTGGTAGTGCCTGGAGCTTACCTTCTGGCGCTTCTAGCAATAGCTCATGATATTTCCTTTACAGGTCATATGGGCATAAAATGTACAAAGAGGCATATTATGCAAAACTTCTATTGGCCTGGAATTTCCAGAGATGTAACAGGGTACTGCAGGACCTGTGAGGAGTGCCAAAAGGTAGTGAAGGCAGGAGACAAGGTGAGAACTCCTTTGATGCCTTTGCCTGTGATTGAGGGGCCATTTCAGAGGGTAGCTATGGATATTGTGGGTCCTCTGAATACCCCAAGTTCCACAGGGAAAAAGTATATCCTAGTGATTGTAGATTATGCTACATGATACCATGAGGCAGTGGCTTTGTCCTCCAATGAGGCAGAGAAGGTGGCAAATGCTTTGCTAGAGATTTTCAGCAGGGTAGGTTTCCCAAAAGAAGTACTGTCTGACAGAGGTGCCAATTTTATGTCAGACCTGCTGGCTTGTCTGTGGAAGTCCTGTGGGGTGAAGCACATGAAGACCACCCCTACCATCCTCAGGCTAATGGTCTTGTTGAGAGGTTAAACTCTACAATCAAGTCCATGCTACGGGCATTTGCAGATCAGTTTAAGAGGGAGTGGGACAGATATTTGCCCCATCTGTTGTTTGCTTACAAAGAGGTTCCACAGGAATCCACAGGTTTTTCACCCTTTGAGTTGCTGTATGGGCATAGGGTGAGGGGTCCTCTAGATTTAATTTGAGATTAGTGGGAAGGTGAGTGTGAGTCTCACAATGAGTTTTGTTGTGGCATATGTCTGGAACCTCAGGACAAGGCTCAGGGAACTCATTGGCCTGGCCCAGGAGAACCTGGCAGTAGCCCAACAACAGAAAAAGGTGTGGTATGGCAGGAATGCTCGAGCTAGAGACTGTGCTGTAGGGTAGCAGGTAATGGTTCTCATTCCTGTCAGACACAACAAATTGCAGGCAGCTTGGGAGGGACCCTACAAGGTGCTAAGAAAGGTAAGTGATGTTAAGTACATGGTGGAAGTGCTAGGCAGATGACAGGGCCACAAATTGTACCATGTTAATATGATGAAACCTTACTATGATAGGGAGGCCCTTGTGCTGAGCATTTGCAGTGGTTTGCAGGAGGAGTCTGAGAGAGATCTTGTGACTGATCTCCTCAGTGAGGCTCAGGCTGACACTTTGGTGGAAGGGGTAGCAATGTCCCAGCAGCTATCTCCTACCCAGGTTCGATAAATCTGAGCAGTGTTGCAGGAGTTTGGGGGCATGTTCACCGGGAAACCAGGGAGCACCCACCTGGTGCAGCACCAGCTGGATACAGGACCCCAAAGGCCTATCAGGCAGGCCCCTTACAGGGTGCCTGAGAGAGTCAAACAGACTCTGAGGGAGGAGGTACAGGAGATGTTGGAACTAGGGGTGATTCAAGAGTCCAACAGTTCCTGGGTCTCACCAGTGGTGTTGGTGCAAAAGATGGATGGCAGCACCAGGTTCTGTGTGGATTACAGGAAATTAAATAGTCACACAGAGTTGGATGCTTACCTCATGCCTAGGACAGATGAGGCCCTAGAGCAGCTGGGTGGTGCTAAGTATCTTACAACCATTGATCTTAGCAAGGGTTACTGGCAGGTGCCCTTGACTCCCAGTGCTAGAGAGAAGTCAGCCTTTGTGACTCCTTTTGGCTTGTATGAGTTCACAAAGATGCTCTTAGGGATGAAGAATGCCCCAGTGACTTTTCAGAGGCTGGTAGATCATATCTTAGCAGGAGCAGGAGGGTTTGCCCTTGCTTACAAGGATGATATTGCTATCTACAACCATTCCTGGCAAGAGCACCTTCAGCATTTCAGGGAGGTGCTGGGCAGACTACAGAGGACAGGGTTGACCATTAAGCCGAGCAAATGTCAGGTGAGTATGGCAGAGGTTTCCTAACTAGGACATAAAGTGGAGAGTGGTAAGATAAGACCAGAACCTGCCAAAGTGGAAGCTATTCAGGCATGGCCTGCACCTGTTACCAAAAAGCAGGTGAGGGCATTCTTAGGGACAGCAGGGTACTACAGAAAGTTTGTTCCCAGTTATAGTACCATAGCTGCTCCCCTCACAGACCTGACAAGGAAGAACAGGCCAGATAAGGTAGTGTGGACCCCAGCATGTGAGCAGGCATTTCAGAAGCTTAAGGAAGCTTTGGGAGGACCCCCTGTGTTAGTCAGTCCAGACTACAGCAAAGACTTTGTTGTGCAGGTGGATGCTTCAAACTATGGGGTGGGGGCTGTACTTAGCCATATTTCTTCAGAGGAACAAGAGCACCCAGTGGTTTATCTCAGTTGTAGGCTCCAACCCAGGAAGGAATGCTATGCAGTGGTAGAAAAGGAATGTCTAGCCATAGTGTTGGCACTACAAAAACTTCAGCCATATCTGTATGGAAGAAAATTCACTGTCATGACAGATCACAACCCTACAAAACAGTGTAAGAAACTTCTCTGTGTGGAAGATTTTCAGTCCATATATTTCTAGTTAATCACTGTATATTAATCAGATCAGACAATAGTAGTAGAAGTAGCAAACTTAAACTTAAACTCGTCTTAAGTCAAAACAAAACAAAAAATAATAATAGAAAATATATAATTGTACAGCATTACTAAGTATTCAAAAGTAATCCAAGCAAGGCAGGCAGTCTGTTTCCAGTCGAAAATCCTTTATTAAGTACATAGACAAGCGATCCAAGTAAAACAAAAATAGAGTAATAATTTCCTCACAAGTTTTCTAAATATATATATACTTTTTATCAGGCATGGGAGTGGTTTATTGTGCTGTAAAACAAAGTGTTATTGGTACACATGTTAAATTCACATCCCTTCCCCCATCAGTGTGACATTCGAGCTGGTCCTGCCCTACTTAGTAGCTGTTATAATAATATATAACCCTTATGTACTTTAAATAAAATTTATAATGATGTGGTACCTCTTATTTAACCAGATTATTAAGTAGATTATTAAGTCTGTGATTTTATCCAAGACAATATACTACATGGCTGGAAATAAATCAACCTTAGTTCATATGGCAATCAAAATATATATATAAATATATACATATACATTTTGCATGTAAAAATCTATTTCTATTTTCATAACCTATTGTTAACAAAGATCGCTTTCATCCTTCTAGACTTCTTCAGGTCTGTGTACAAGAACCCTAAAAACAATCTATAAAAATATATATAATTGTATAATTAGTTAGTATTGTTATTACACATCATTTTGAATAAAGTGGAAAAATATAACCAGAAAAAAATAAAAATAAGAAAAATGTATGTATGATGATGGAAACAAAATATACACTTAAATTTAAACTGATTTAAAATGGTATTTAAAACCAATTTATAGAATAAAATAAAATAAAATACAATTAGTCATGTAAACAATGTGGCAATTTTCTAAGTTTCAGTGCACTTTTAATTGAACAGTAGTAGTTTAGTCCAGGCTTCCTAAAAGAGTTCAGCTTTAATTGCCACATGAGTTCATGTTTCTCCAGAATATTCGGGATGTCTCCTTCAAGATCACCCATGTCTTTGCGATCCAGGATCTGGAACTTAAAACCTGTGTATCTTTTATGAAGAAAAAGGTGTTTGGCTAGTGCATTATTTTTACATCCAGAGCGGATTTAAGCTGTGAAGGCTAGGAAGTCAGAAACTAATATGTAGGTAGTTAAAGCTTAGATCTGTAGTACACTGGTATACCTCTAGCCAGCACGATAGGTAAGACTACAGACTGAAATGGAGTATCCGGCATAGCAGTACAGTCCTAGCAAATGTGTAAAAGTATCAGGTGTGCCCCCCCATCCTACGTACACTTATAGTAACAGTCAGGTGTGCCCCCCCCCCACTCCTGTGTAGAAATGTAGAAACAGTCAGGTGCCCCCCCCCCCCGCTATGCAGAAATGTAGCAACAGTCAATGCCAAATGACCGATGGATACCCTGCAGACACGGCATGCTACCTGTCGGTGTACAACACAAAGGTCAGCACCGCAGTACAAACTACCTGAACTTGATCTACACATGCAATCCAGATGGCCACACTGGGCATGCTCACACACTTAGAGGAATGAAGGCAATGTCAGTCAACAACATACTGAAATGCCATACTGGGCATGCTCAGACACAAACACATGAAGGCCATGTCTGCAAACACCAGTGGACCAGACATATCTGGCAGTTGCAGTTCTTAGTGCAGATACATGTCAGTATGCACCACTCCTGCCTTGCACACACAGTGGATAGGAATACAGACATATATGTAAGGATAACACACTAAGCTAAAGGTAGATGGACACAGATGTGTGGAAGAGGGTGACCGTGACAAGGAGCCATCTGGGTCTGTCCCACCCAGTACACAGCCAAAGGGCCCTAAACACATGAGGTGCAGATATCACTCACTGCAGACACTAGCCACCAGTATCTGTCAGCATGACAGACTATGTGGTGCACGTGCCAGCTGTGCAACATGACTGTACAAGGAAGTAGTCATCTAGTAGCTGTATATACGTACCTGTGACATATGACCCCATGTGTGCCCGCATGTGGCATGTCAACCCCTACATGAATGGGTTATGGCCCATGCAAACACCTCCCTCCCCATAGCAGTATTATGACAAGCCTGCTGAGGTCATCCAATGTGAAATACACCTTTGGGAGAGCTGTAGCTCAGTAATCTCCATGGCGTGTCCCATAACTGTGTACTGCTGTAGTGATAAACTAGTTAGGTAGTAGTTCTATCCCCAGACTTGCCAATTGTGTGAGTCTGTGTTTGTGTCTGTCTGTCTCTGTGTAGAGAGAGAATGCTTTTTAGGCTACTCACACTCCGTACAATTCATATACTGAACTTTGGCAAGGCTGCTGATGTCACTCACCTAGAAATACACCTCTAGGAAAGTCATAACCCAGTAATCTCAGTAGCATATCCTGTAACTGCGTACTGCTGTTGTGTAATAAAGTGGTTAGGTAGGTGTTCTAACCCCAGATTTAGCAACTGTGTTTGTGTGTGTCTGACTGAGTAGAGTACAATGCATTTTAGGGTACTCACACTCCGTACAATTCATATACTCAACTTTGACAAGGCTGCTGATGTCACTCACCTAGACATATACCTCTGGGAAGTGTGTAGCCTAGTAATCTCCATAGCATGTCCTGTAATTGCATACTGCTGTAGTGTGATAATGTAGTTAGGTAGATGTTCCAACCTCAGACTTGGCAACTGTGTGTGTGTATGAATCTGTCTGTCTCTGACTGAGTAGAGAACAATGCTTTTTAGGGTACTCACACTCCTTAGAATTCAAACACTCAACTTTGGCAAGGCTACTGATGTCACCCACCTAGAAATACACCTCTGGGAAGGTTGTAGCTCAGCAATCTCTGTAGCGCTTCCTGTAACTGCATACTGCTGTAGTGTGATTTTAGAACTGTAGTAAGGTTCCATCCCCACCCATGACAGTTCTGGATGTTTTGTGTGTGTTTCAATGTCTGTGTATGGATCAATGCATTATAGTCTACTCACTCGTAGTACATTTCAAATGCCCTACTTTGGCAATCCTGCTGATGTCATTAATTGTGAAATACAACTTTGGGGAGAAAGCTCTTTAATAATCCCTCTGGTGTGATCTATAACTGCTCCATGCTGTAATGTGGTACAGGCCTTGATCAGGGATTCTATACCCACACCTGTCAGTTGTGGATGTTTTGTGTGTGTCTTCACTGTCAGTGTATAGAACAATGCATTTTAGGCTAGTCACTCGCAGTACAGTTGAAATGCCCTATGTTGGTAATCCTGCTGATTTCATTCATTGTGAAATACACCTTTGGGGAAGGATTTCTGTAGTAATCCCTGTGGTGCATCCTATAACAGCTCCATGCTGTAGAGTGCTATAGACCTTGGTTAGTGGTTCTATACCCACGCATGTCAGTTGTGGGTGTTTTGTGTGTGTCTCGCTGTCTGTGTAGGGAGCAATGCATTTTAGGCTAGTCACTTGCAGTACAGTTGAAATGCCCTATTTTGGTAATCCTGCTGATGTAATTCATTGTGAAATACAGCTTTGGGGAAGGATTTCTCTAGTAATCCCTGTAGTGTGTCCTATCACAGCTCCATGCTATAGTGTGATGTAGACCTGGATCGGGGGTTCTATACCCATACATGTCACTTGTGGATATTTTGTGTGTGTCTCACTGTCTGTGTAGGGATCGATGCATTTTAGGCTAGTCACTCACAGTACAGTTGAAATGCCCTACTTTGGTAATCCTGCTGATGTCATTCATTGTGAAATACACCTTTGGAGAAAAACTGCTCTAGTAATGTTCGTGGTGCATACTAAAACTGCATAGTGTTGTAGTATAATAAACCAGTTAGATAGGGGTTCTACTCTCAGACATGACAGGTGTGTGTCTGTACCTTGTATCCTGTGTAGTGGACAATGTGGTGGGGGTTTTGCTTATTTCTTTTATGGTGGCCCTACTATATATCACAATGTCAACCATACAGGGATAACAGATGTAAATTAGCTGAGAGGCTGGGGTGCAAAGCCATACCCAGACATGTGACATCAAGGCCAGCCAATCACAGTTAGCAACCCCACTATTACCCAGAGCACACAGTCAAGCCATGTGTCATATGCACACACATGCCTAGGCAACAGCCAATATGTGGGTAGTGCACTGCATATTGGCCACTGATAGTAACTATGCAGTGATAGCAGTGGGCTACAGAGGGCATGTCACCCTGCCCATCTGTCCAATATGCACATACATGCAGACAGTGCACCTCCACCATGTTCCCCAATGGACACCTGCACCACCTATGGTGCCTTTGCATGTGACTCCCAACGGACATACCATGCCTGACAACATGCCCTGTATGGACAGATGACACTGACATTAGGGAATGCTGTTAGCATGCTATCAATGTAGGTGCAGGGTAAACCTGCTGCCCATTACCAGTTCCTGCCACATGTGGGCAAAACTGGCACATCTGATGATAATCTGTGTTCACAACATGGGCCAGACACCCCAGGTACAGTTCCCCATGTCACTGTACATGCATGTAGGAGGTGTGTACATCCCAGACACCATCCATGTCATGGACTAAGGAACATGTACATGGCAAGTGATACACAGCATTGGCCACACACAATAGTCACCCAGGTTACTGGATGAGGGATGCAATACCCACCTGTGTGAGCAAATGCAGAAACTACAAGCCTAAGACACAATGCAGACCATTGTCGTGTGGCCTGATGCCAAGATATACCCATTGCCTACCCTTGTACAGCCTGCTGGCACAGTTGACCACCACACACCTGTGCAGACATGCACCCATGCATGTCAGAACTGGCACCCTGTCTGTTTGTGTGTGTGTTGTATGGTGCGTATGTCCACATCCACACTCACTACAACCCCCCAGGGCATACTGAAGCATGCTGTCTGATGTCTGACACCTCCTCATATTCTTTGCCCATACGACCTCCATATGACCTGTGTGATGCATGTGATACCTGCACATTGATGTGTTGTGGCAATCCCACTAGTGACGAGTTGCACTCCTGGCCCTGCCAAGTGTGTCAATGTGTGTGCGTCCCTGTGTGAGTGCGCCTGTGTTGACACTGGCACCTGTTCATGCAGACAGGCATGTGTACATCACCTAGTGTATATCTACTGTATCCATGTTGCAAATGTCACTCACCATCACATATATGTTCTGAGTGCTCCTCAGCAGGTAACCCATGTGACGCATCCAATAACTGCACCGAACTGTGATAGCACTACGTAATTGTCGGGGGGTTGATACCCTGTGCTGATAGGTGTGTGACACAAACATGCTTCAGTTTTACTCTCCCACCCCTCCCTGACATATATTTGCCTCTGTCTGCCTCCCCCACTCCCTCTCTGGTGGATGTGGAGACCCCACCTGCTTTGCTTAGGCAGCAGCATGTGTATTTTAAGTGATGCTCATGATTAGCTAATGGCCTCTGCACGAATTGCAGCCCTTCCCTAGCTGATTGCATGTGGAACAGCTGTGGTAACATTCCCATAGATATTTGCATGGAAACACACTCCAATACTTAGGAACATCATGGTGGTGTTGGCCCTTTTCAGTGACTGTGAGCAGGAACTAGATCTGTTTGGCAAACAGCATCTCAGATGGATTGGGAAATTACCTCTAACAACATACACTGTGGAAAGAGGGCAACAAACAAGAGGGGGAATGTGCCTGACCTGACTACAGACTGTAAATGGTGCTATACTGCATTTGGAGTAATGTTGGTTTAACACTGTTTATCTGGATATGCCTGTTGTACATGTCGCAATACCTGCCATGTCAGTTCCATGTATATGAGGAATCCCCATCTGCAGGGTCATCTGCAGACTGGGCAGTGTTGTGCCTTTGGTTTCATATGTTAACCACGGTGCATCTATCTGTGGAATGCAGAAGGTAGTGTGAAGACTGCAGTCTGTAGATGGTGAAGGGCATGAGAGTTACTGACTTCATATCCCTCACAGGACATATGTTGCAACAAACCTTGTTACAATGGTAAAATTATGTGGTTATCGCAGCAACATATCTATACTGGCCCTGTGTATGTGCTGTCAGCCACACCTCTGTCAACCTTTGTACATATGTCATGCATGAAGTGGCGCGTATGTGCTGTACACCATAAATAGTGTCATCATATCTGACAACAAGCCAGTGATATATCAGACTGCTACAAATGTCATGCACAGTAGGGGTTATATGTCATGACATAACCTGGACATTCTGTGGATGATTGTACAGCACTGAAGTCTGTGTAGTGATGGTGAATATCGGCAGTGTGTATATTGTTAATATGTACTTTAGCCTGTGTAAAGACTGTGGTAGATTTCATTGTTCTAGCTCCCCTTCTATCTGATGTTACATGCTGCCCCACTGTATGGTACCATTTTGCCGTACATGTTTGTAGGGCCATACACACACACATGTCCAATACCACAGGCAGCCATCAGACCAAACTGTGTAGCAGCCCAGTACATGTAGGGTCATTCTGCGAGTGGCACATATGAGGATGGTGTAGAACAGATAGCCCATATACTGTAATATTATGCTAGCTTACCATATGTGGTTGTGGCTGTGTTCACATTGGTTGTGGTTATGCACTGTCACACAGGTATATCTTACACTGTGCTGTGACATGGCTGTTGAGCCTGCTATATATGCAGGTACATGTGCATTCCCCCATACGAGATGTAGGCCAGTGTTGATCCAGTCTGCCTGTAGCCTGCACAGTGCATTGTTACATGCCTAGCAGCTTAGAGTACTTACCCAGTGAGATGCCAAGTGCAGATACTTGCCAGATGTACTGCTGACGGGCCTCCCTTAAAAGTCATGTATGTCAGACAGAGCAGTGGGATGCTGTACAGATGTATGTCAATATCTAGTGGGTAATATGTGTCCATGGCACCCCTGTACCAGCAGTCATTATGTGTCAGGCCAACAGGAGTGTGTAAATCCAAAACCTATGGTGGCAAATGTATAATGGTCGTTATGTGTTATACCCATCTACATGGCTGTCTACATCCATATTGTCAGGCCTGGTACACATGTTGTGCACTAAGAGATTATGTGTGTCCAAAGTTCCACATATATTGGCCAATATCTCTGCTGCACTCCACAGAGGAATTACATGCTAGTGGAGGTACTTTACAATGATTTCCTTAGGATGTCCGTTGGTAGCCAATGGCACACATGTTATAAGCAGATGTCAGCTTCCACACACACCATGTCTGTGAAGACAATCCCAATGACAGTAGCAATAGTCTAGTCATATACCTGCTATACATACCTGACATCCCCTTGCACTACAACGTTGGGACTGTAGGGGCTGGGGTATCGCTACACTCCATGTCCAGGACATATGGTGGAAATATATGTACATATACTTATCCAGATAGCCATATATATATATATATATATATATATATATATATATATATATATATATATATATAATTACACATGTGTACTACTTCCAATTACCACTGTCATGGCAACCACCCACTATAAATCCCTACAGCATGTGGGTGTGGTCCCTTTACATTTCTTGTGTGATGGACATCCTTCCTGTGTGTGGGCATCAGTGTTACAGACAGCAGGTAGCAATACCTCTTTCAGGAGAACCTGCACACTCAGAGCGGCCATATATTTGTAGGAGGATCAGGATCTACAGACAGACTGTGAGTAGAGTTGTGTTATGCTTTGCATAGTACTGCTGTTACAGGGTGTGTGTGTGTACATACTAGTGTACTTTGGAATGTAGTCTGACTGCATAGCTCACTACTATGGCCTATCCTCTTGCTGGACAGAGGTATGCCTACCGTGTATTGTCCGTTCACCACACAGGTCCTGTGTCAGGTATTACACTGGCAGTGTGTGTGTTGCATGCTATCAGTACATGACTGCATCCATTTCTGTTTCTAACCTCAATTCCCTGACTAAGGGTATGTTACAGACTATCCTGTAACACCAGCACCTTGCTTAGTGTATGGCAACTGTGTTCCACATATGTGCCTGTGTTCCAGCCTCTGTCCTCCATCTACATACCAAGCTTTGCACATATGTCATGCTGTTGGGGGTTGTTCTGTAGTGGGCTGTGAGTATATCACATGCCATTGCTGCCATTAGTCTACTACTGTTGTATCCCCCACACATACAGTGGGACTGGGGACATATATATGTGGGCGTCACCCACACAATACATGTGTGCACTTATGCACGCCAGAGCCAGTGTATGTAACAGTGGTATATGGGCCTGTATTATTGAGTCTAGGTGGGGAGCACCATAAATGATGTAGGCTGTTACAAAATGTGGGGGTATCAGGGGTGAACTGCCACACGGTATCTGGATGTACAGTACCATATACTTCACCTATGTTGACAATACTTACATGACTTGGGGTACTGCAAGCCTACTACCCCCTGCCATACAGACTGTTCTGTTTGTTGGTGTTCTTGTGATGGTGTCAGGTATGGACAGCAACAGTTGTGAACCTTTCCAGACTACTGTATTAGTGTAACTGTTACACAGTAGCAATACTCTGTTTATATGGTTGTCAGTATCTGAACAGCTATATGACATGGCATATAGAACTGTTATAGTACACAATTAAAGGATTCCAATTTCTGCAAACCTGTGTGTGGTGTCTTTCCTATGACCTTTCTATGGGTATATGTTGCAGGCATGATTGACATTTGTATGGGTGGCCCATACAGTGTCCAGTTGTTCAGGTGTTAACTGTAGGCATAGTGGCTGGTCCATATTGTGTGCAACTCCTACTTATGTATCGTACTGTACATATATCTGTGTGTGTATGTGTAGTCACACATATATATCTATATATATATATATATATATATATATATATATATATATATATATATATATATATCTACATGTATATATATATATATATATATATATATATATATATGTATATCTGTATCTACATATCTGTGTATGTGTATCTGTATCCTGGGGATGTTGCTGGCTTCCACATATTACATGTCCTATGGGAGGCAGACTGTACTTGGTAGTGTATTGCAGGATGCATGTGTTTGGATATGTGGGGGGATGCCTATTTGTACAAGACGTATAGCATGTAGGGCCTCTCAACCCCATTAACGGTGCATGTGGACATATGTGTATTTGTTTATCTGCCATTGCTATCTACAGATGTATGGCCATATATACCTATATAAATATATATATCTGCTAACATATATATAACTATGTCTGTATATACCTACATAGATATATATCTGCATACACATATGTAACATGCTGTGTATATGTAGACATATAGGTTTAGACACATATATGTGTCGATTTAGGCATATGCATGTATATATCTGCATATATAGTAATATATATGTATATAGAGTTAGAAAAACAATATATATATACAGATATGTTGTATCTGTTCAGATGTTACTATAGTTACACACACAGGCATCTAGGTGTTGGTGTACATTCTCTGTACTGTTGCATGACAGGACTGGATGATATGTTTCTGACAACATTGAATTTCTATGTGTCTGTCATGCTTAGTGGTACATTACTTTATCTAGGGTGTGCAGGGTCCTTAGTTTGAGCCTTGCAAGAGCTGTTTATTTTGTTGCTGGCCAGAACACAGCCCATTGGATACTGAG
This sequence comes from Protopterus annectens, assembly GCF_019279795.1. Taxonomy (NCBI): domain Eukaryota; kingdom Metazoa; phylum Chordata; order Ceratodontiformes; family Protopteridae; genus Protopterus; species Protopterus annectens. The sequence goes on from NC_056731.1 coordinate 1,530,529,473, forward strand.
TGATTAAGACACTTTAAAGCAGTTGTAAGCAGGTTTGCGTGGGTTTGCGTGGAGCTAAGCATTGACTACACAGGTTAAGCAATTTACAAGCTAACTGGGTGTATAAAACGTAACCGAAGATTAGCAGTTCTTACCGTCATGCAAACCCACACAAACCCACTTACAACTGCTTTAAAGTGCCTTAATCACTCTGTATCCATCAGCCTTTGTTCTGCCTAGCAACAAAATAAACAACCTCTACTAGGCTCAAACCCATGATCATGCATACCATAGCCAAAGTGATTTACTTCTAAGCCATCTCAGATATACATAACCCTGTTGTATTCACATACATATCATCCAGCCCAGTCATTCAACTGTACAGAGAATGTATTCCAACATGTAGATGCATGTGTGTGTGAAAATATATTAATATCTAAACAGATACAACATATTGATATATGTAGATATATATATGTATATATATATATATATATATGTATATATATATATATATATATATATATATATATATATATATATATATATATATATACATATATATATATATACATACATACATATATATATATATATATATATATATATATATATGTGTGTATAGCAATATATAAATATATATCAACATGTACACATGCATATATATATATATATATATATATATATATATATATATACCTACATCCAAATGTGTACATATATACAGCAATATATATATATATATATATATATATATATATATATATATATATATATATATATATAAATATGTGCAAGCAAATATATATTTCTATATAGGTATATACGGACATGCATCTGTAGATATAGTGGGAACATAGCAGAAAGATATATGTCCACATGCACCATTAATGGGATTGACAGGCACAAACAACATACGTCATGCACAAATAGGTATACCCCCCACTGCCAAATGCATCTGCCCTGCAATACACTACCAACTGTTGCAGATCCCATAACCAGGACCTCACATGACAAGTGCACAAGATGTTGACAGTAATCCATCCCACCTGTATGATGTCAGGCTGGTATCAGTAACATACCATGCAGTACAGTCAGGCTCATAATGACTCCCATGTTGCAGTCATCTGTTACTTTTGTTAGCCAGAGTCCCGTACTGTTGACCTGTATTTCAGAGATGTAGATGCCAAACAACAGTGGTCCCAGGATTGAACCCTGAGGTACTCTACTTGTCACTTATCTGGAGGTGGATTTGGAGTCAGTTACATCTACAGTTTGGATTCTGTCAGTAAGCCATGTGGCAAACCATCGAGTGGCATAGGGATGTATGGCCGGATTTGTACGTTAATCTATGTTTCCAGACTGGGGGATGGTGTTGAAGGGCTTGGCGAGGTCCACATAGGCTTTATGGACCACCTTACCCTCTTCAACAGCTATGCAGACAGAGTCAAAGCAGTCAGTCAGTTTCAGGAGACAAGAGTGGCTCCATGACCCCAATCTGTGTGGGGTTCAGTGTTTGAGGGATGCCAATGTCTGCATTCAAAACGTCCATGATAATGCATTCCATGGCCATGCAGATCAGGATCATCATACTGATGTGAGGGTAGTTCCCGGGATCCAAGGTGGATCCACCCTTGTGGAGTGGGATAATTCCAGCTGTGCGCCACTCAGTGGGCACCAGGCCTGATGTGAGGCTATGATTATACATTACAGGTGAGTTGCCATTTCAATTTGTAGTTCATGTAGTATGCAGCCCAGGATGTCATCTGGTTCCATGGATGCTGTATTCTTAGCTGTGGATAGTGTGGTTTCTACCTATGTGGCCGTGATTACTGGGCATTGGAACTCTTTTCGTATTGACATGAACCCTATTGGGGGTGAGAGGGTGGGGGTGAATGTGGCACTAAACTAATCTGCCAGGATATTGGAAAAATCTGTGGGATCAGTCTATGTAATGCCACTGTGTTGTAGCTCAGAGCACTTCTGAGCATTGCCAGTTAAATTCTGGACATAACTATAGAATTCTGTGTGGTTGTCTATGGAATCTGTGGCAAGTTTAGTTACATAACCAGCTTTGGAGAATTCCATGCAGGATCTCAATGTCTTCCTGGGGCTGGTAAGGGAGTTATTTGCATCCTTGGATTATCCTTTTTCCTTCAATAGTGTTTACCTTCTGTTGTATACTCTGTTAATAGCAGGGGGCCACCAGACTGGCTTGCTTATTTGGGAGGAAAGCATTGTGGTTCTATGTGGGATGTCAGGAATCATGCACAAGTGGATGTGCTCATACACTGCCTTACTGCAGGATTTATCAGTTGAACTGTCAGCCCCTGTCTCCATGGGTATCACAAACATTGTTACTTCTGCCTTGAGTAGCATGAAGTTGGCTTTGAAGAGGTCTTTTACGGACAACTGTCTATACATTCCTTTCACATGTTCAGTTTGATTAGCCTATGGTGGGATTACTTTGGTGAAACTCAATTTTGTTTACTGCTGTGATGGCTTTGTGGTTAGCAACTGTGACTGTAGTGTACAGGATCCTAGGTTCATAACCTGCTAATGCAGGTTATTTTTGTTCTGGCCAGAACAGTGGTTAATGCATACAGACTAATTAGGGCAATTTAGGTTAGTCACACTCAATACAATTCAAATGCCCTACTTTGGCAATCCTGCTGATGTCAATCACTGTGAAGTACACCTTTGGGAAAAGAATACGACAGTAATCTCTATGGCGTGTGCTATAACAGTGTAGTTCTGTAGTGTGATCCAGAACTCTGGTAGGGGTTCTATTCTCACACATGGGAGTTGTGGATGCTTTTGTGTCTGTTCCTATGCCTGTGTTGGGAGCAATGCATGTTTGGCTAGTCACACTCACAACAATTCATTTGCTCTACTTTGGCAATCCTGATGATGTTACTCACTGTGAAATAAACCTTTGGCGAAAGAGTCCTCCAATAATTCCTGTGGTGTGTTCTATAATCGCATAGTGCTGTAGTGTAATATCTAGTTAGGTAGGAGTTCTAATCCTAGATGTGACAGGTTTGTGTGGCTTAATGTGTCAATGCTTGTCATTCGTGTGGAAGTGGTTGTGAGTGTGTAACAACTGGACTCAATGTTGAGTGGGTTTTGCAAATGTCTCATATGGTGCCCCTAGTATATACCACAATATCCACTGTGCAGGGATAACAAATGTGATATCAGTACATAGTCAGTCAGGGGTTCGATACCCTGGACTGGTAGGTGTGTGACACAAACATGTTTACCTTTTAGTTTCCCAACCAACCCTGACTTATCTTTGCCTCTGCCTGCCTCTCTCACTCCCTCTCTGGTGGATGTGGAGCCTTACACCTACTTTGCTTAGGCAGTGGCATGTGTATTGTCAGTAATGCTCATGATCAGTTGATGGCCTCTGCATGAATTACAGCCCTCCTCTAGCTGATTGCATGTAGAACAGCTGTGGTAACATTCCCATAACCAATTGCATGGAAACACAATCCAATAGCTAGGAACTTCATGTTGGTGTTGGGCCTGCTATACTGCAGTTGGGGTAATATTGGTTTAACAGTGTGTGTGTGGGTATGGCTGTCCTACATGTTGTAATACTTGTCATGTCAGTGCTATGTTTATGAGGAATCCCCATCTGTAGGGTCATCTGCAGACTGGGCATTGTGTGGTGCCTTGTTTTGCTTGTGTTACCCACAGAGCACCTATCTCTCAACTGTAGAAGGTAGTGTGAGGATTGCAGTCAGTAGATGGTGATAGACGGGAGAGTTACTGATGTCATATTCCTCATAGGACATATGTTGCAACAAACCCTGTTACGACAGTAAATGTATGAGGTTATCACAGCAACATGTCAATACTGGCCCTGTGTTTGTGCCTCCAGCCACAACTCTGTCAACCTTTGCACATATGTCATGCAGAAGGGGGTGCATATGTTCTGTACACCATAATCACTGACAGCATATCTGATAACAAGCCAATGAGATATCAGACTGCTACACACGTTATGTATAGTAGGGGTTATATTTGATGACATAGCCTGGACATTCTGTGGTTGTGTGTACAGTACTGCGGTATGTGTAAGTCTGGTAATTGTCGACAGTGTGTGTATAGTGAATATGTACCTTGGCCTGTGTACAGACTGTGGTAGATGTCATTGTTCTTGGTCCTGTTCTATCTGATGTTACAAGCTACTCCACTGTATTTCACCCTATCAGCTTACATGTTTGTAGGTGAGAACACACACATGCCCCATATCACAGACAGGCATCGGACCACACTGTGTAACGGCCCAGTATATGTAGGGTTGTTGTGTGAGTGGCTCATATGAGGATGGTGTAGATCAGATAGTCCATATATTGTAATAGTATGCTAGCTTACCATATGTGGTTGTGTTCACATTGGTTGTGGTTATGCACTTTCACATAGGTGTCTGTTACTCTGTGATGTGACATGCCTGTAGAGCCTGCTATCTATGCTGATACATGTGTATTCCCACATAGGAGATGTAGGCTAGTGTTGAGTCAGTCTGCCTGTAGCCTGCACTGTGCTTTGTTGCATGCCTAGCAGCTTACTGTACATATCCAGTGGATGTCATGTGCAGATACTTTCCAGATGTACTGTTGCCAGGCCACCATAACAGTCATGTATGTCAGACAAAGCAGTGGGATGCCATTCAGATGCATGTCACTAACTAGTGGGTGGTATGTGGCCATAGCACCTCTGTACCAGCGGTTATTATGTATCAGGACAGACAGGGGTGTATGAATGCATAACCTATGGGGCAAATGAATGCCAGTATTTACATGTTATACCCATCTACATGGCTGTTACCATCCACATTGACAGGCCTGGTCCACATGTCTTGCATGAAGGGGTTCTGTATATACCCCTGGACTGACCAGAGTGTGTCAAACTGTCCACATATATTGGGGCCGAGGTAGGGCTCCACTCAATGTGCAGGACATATGGTGAACAGATATGTATATATAATTATACATATATCCATATAGATTTATACACATATACATATCTTGCTTACTGTATGACAACAGTTTTACACATATGTGTCTGTGTTCTAGCCTCTGTCCTCCACCTACATACCAGGCTTTGCACATGTGACATGCTGTCAGGGGTTGTTATGTAGTGGGCTGTGTGTATGTCATGCTGTCATTCCTGCCATCACTCTACTGCTGTTGTGTCCCCCACACATACTGGGGGGTTGGGGCCATATATGTGTGGGCTTCACCTACACAATACATGTGTTCCCTAATAAACTCCAGAGGACAGTGTATGGCCCAGTATTAGTGACTCTAGGGGGTGCACGATTACTAACATAGGCTGTTACAACATGTATGGGTATCTGGGGTAAGCTGCCTTAAGGTATCTGGATGTACATTACCAAATGATCCACCTTGAGTAAATGCAGGCCTACTGCATTCTGCCATATGGAATGTTCTGTTTGTCAGTGTGATTGTGATGGTGTCAGTTATGCCTCATTATGTAACAGATACATCCCATTGTGTCAGCTGGGGTCTGTACCCCCTAGGGATTGTGTAAAGAGTGTAGATAGAGGCTGCTGAACTATACATCTGCATTACGTACTGTTGATTGTCTGGTATGCTGTGGCCTAGTCTGTCATTACTATTATACTACCTGAAGGCCTCGACCTGGACAACAACATATGTCAACCTTTCCAGACTACTGTCTTAGTATAACTGTTTCACAGTTGCAGTACACTGTTCATATGGATGTCAGTGTCTAAACAGCTATATGACATGGCATATACAACTGTCATGGTGCATGAATAAAGCTTTCACTTTCATTTATGTACACTTGTGTGTGGTGTTATGCAGTTTGACATCTTTGTAGGTATATATTGCAGGCTATGAATGTCATTTGTATGGGTGGCTCATACAGTCTCCATTTGGTAAGGTGGTGACTGTAGGAATACTGGCTGCTCCATATTGTGTGCACATACTACATATGTGTCTTACTGTACGTATCTCTGTGTGTGTATGTGTAGTTACTTTTATATATATATATATATATATATATATATATATATATATATATATATATATGTATATATACCTGTATCTGCATACATGTGTGTGTATATGTATCCTAAGGATGGCCATGTCATGTCTGGTCCTGGTTATGGGATCTGCACCACTTGGTAGTGAATTACAGGGATGACCTGCATGGCTGGGGAGGTATACCTATTCGTACCAGACATATATTGTGTGGGGCCTTTCAACCCCATTAACATTGCATGAGGACATATATGTTTTTGTTATTTCCCCATTGTTATCTGCAGATGTATGTCTGTATATACCTATATATGTATATATGTGTATATATATATATATATATATATATATATATATATATGATCTAACCAGCATATCCTATAACTGAAAAGTTCATCTCTACTTGATTCCCAAGTAGACTATTCTAAAGCCTAGCACTTACTCCTACAGTACTTGCACCTTGATAAAGCACTCTTATTATAGATAGTACCCCACCAGCCCAAAACCCACTTCCCCCGGAGTCCTTTGAAAGTTCTTTATCTACTACTTCTAG
>NC_056731.1:1530678889-1530711389 GCF_019279795.1 Protopterus annectens
GCATGTCTTTTGGACATGGCTTTATCGTCAGGCACAGATCGCCTCTGAGCAGGCGGTATGCCACTGAGTAGAGCTGGAGTTTCTTTAACCGGGCAGCATATGGCATCTGTTTGAGCCCTTTGATCCTCTTGGTGAGGTACTTTTGGGGTCTTTCCAGTTGCTGCAGGTGTCTGGTAAGGTACATCCCAAAAGGGGCATTGTACTCAATTATGGGCCTGATGAGGGATGAGTAAAGAGTCTGATGACCTCCCTGATCTAGATGTGAATCCCTTCATGATTAGGTGGGCTATATAAAATGTTTTTCTAACCACTTTGGCCACGTGGTTGTCAAATGAGAGATTGCTATCAACTTGGGACCTTAGGTCCCTAATGACTTCTTCTGTACTTAATGGATTACCACCTATGTGGTAATTTGTGGGCACTTTGTTTTTGCCAAAGGGATGACTATACACTTTTTGGCGTTTAGCTTGAGGCCATGGCTCTGGCACCAGTTGTCTGTTTCTATGAGGCCCTTTTGGAGGATGCTTGTGTCGGCTGGAGAGTCGATTATGGCGCCCAGTTTGCAGTCATCTGCGAACTTGGTCAGCCACAGTCCTTCCGTATTGGCCTGTACCGAGAAATATATACCGAACAAGAGGTCCCAGGACTGAGCCTTGTGGGACGCCACTTGTAACTGGTTTGGAGTCTGACATGGCTCCAGCAATTCTAACCATGTGGGTTCTGCCCTTGAGCCAGTTTGCAACCCATCTAGTGACATAGGGGTTTATATTTAAGCTGGTGAGCTTATCTATAATGCCCGAGTGGGGTATTGTATCGAAGGCTTTTGCGAGGTCCAGGTAGGCTGTGTGGACCACCTTCCCTGATCAATGGCCTTGGTGACTGTTTCAAAGAAATCGACCAGGTTTAGAGGCAGGATCTGCCCTTAACAAAGCCAAACTGGGTAGGATCCAGTGTCTGTAGGTCCCCAATATCTTTATTTATGAGGTCCATGATGATCCTTTCCATAGCTTTGCAGACCAAGCTAGTCAGGCTTATGGGGCGATAGTTTCCAGGATCGTTGAGGCACCACCTTTGTGGAGAGGGACCACTGTTGCTGTCGCCACTCTTTGGGTACATATCCTGTAGTAAGGCTAAGATTGAACAGTAGTTTCATGTTTGGGTTTAGCTCTTCTTGGAGTTCATGTAGGGGCCTTGGCCAGGACACCATCTGGTCCCATTGATGCTGTGTTTTTTGCTTTGGAGAGGCTCTTACCTGAGCATCTGAGATGTCAGGGGCAGCACTCTGTTGGGATAGATATTTGTCCTTTTGGTGGGGAGAGGGGGGAGAAGTTTCCACTGAACCTGTCAGCTAGGATGTTGGCAATGTCTGTGGGCTCGGTGTATTTTTTGTCATTTGGACTAATTCTGAGCATATCTGGGAATTCCCACCCAGGTTCCTAACATAACTAAAGAAAGCCTTGTGATTATCCTTAGTGTCCTATGCAATTTTTCTCTCGAAGCTGGCCTTAGACGATTTTATGAGTGCCCATAGTTTTTTGCTAATACTGATCAGAGATGCCTTCCCTTTTTGGGATTTTGCTCTATCATGTAGTAGCTTCCTCCTTCTATTGTATAATTTGTTTATGGCTGGGGTCCACCAGACAGTCTGCCTTTGGAGGATTGGGTCTTGGTTTTATTTGGGATTGCATGATCCATGCATTCCTGAAGGTGTTCATAGAATCCGTTTATAAAGGATTCTGCGGTCTGGGCATTATTTTCCACAGGCCGGGGCTTTGAAGGATTTAAGCCTCGGTTTTGAGGAGTGTGAAATTTGCTTTAGAGAAGTTTTTCACTGTGGTTTTCTGGGCAGGGGTGGGGTCGGGATGTGAATATCCAGTGAGATTAGTTTATGGTCTGATCTTACCAGTGAGGGATACACTTCTGGTCTGGAGCATAGTGTCCCCATGTTGGTGATGATCAGGTCCAGTATGTTTTCCCCTCTTGTGGGAGAGGTAACAAGTTGTTCCATAGCATTTGAGTTTATAAATTCTAGGAACCTTTGGGCTAGGGTGTTGGAGCTAGAGTAATGCTCCCAGTCTATGTTTGGGTAGTTGAAGTAACCCAATATAATGGTGTTTGGAGAGACCTTCATATTTTCCAGTGTTCTCAGGAAGGCCAAGTGGGGTTCATGGGTTTGAGAGGGTGGTCTGTAGCAGGCTATAAACTGGAAGGCAGTTTTACCCACTGTTAGTTGCACATGGATAGTCTCTGATGCTTCGTGCTGTGCCACCAACCTGGAGGTGTGGGTATCTTTGACAAATATTGATACTCCCCCTCCTTTTGTGGTTCGGTCCAAGTTTTGGGGCCGAAAAGCATGGCATGAGGTATAACCTGGTAGTGCTGGGGTGCTCTTGAAATGCATGTAGGTTCTCTTATTTTATGAGCTGCTCAACTTAACAGTACTAATATTAAAAAAGTGTCCCTTCTTTGACAGGTTCCCAGATGTATTGTGTGGCTATTTTATAATTTTGCATCACATTTTTAATCTGTTTTTTCTTAAAATTGTGGTTTTCTGGCAAATTAGTGACAAATCATTAAAGACTGAAGTTAGAAAATAATGACAGATATTTGAGTTTCAGATTTCATACCCTTCAGAAAATTCATACTAATGCAAGACCTACTAAGTTTATAAGAGCAATATTTAAAAATTTTCCTTATTTTTGGGCCTTTGTTCCACTTCTAGTTATGGCGTTTTCCAGATTTCTTGCTCTGAGTTTGAGAGGTATGACAAATGTGTCAGAGACATCACTGTCAGCCAGAGACATTTCAAATTTTGAGATATTTGTTGTACCCCACTCCCCCATGTAGTGACTCTGGATGTGTCCAAGCAAGACAAGGAGCAGTTATGCAGTGTAAGTGTGCAAAGTATCCCCAAGCCAAGGTAGACACAAGTACTACAGTGGCTTTTCATCTGTCCTTGATTTTGCAGAATGTTCTGGTTTTCTGTCATATTTTTATACTATTCAGAAAATGCATGTTGTTGCAGTGCCTGTTGTCCTGTGTTTAAGTAGCAATGCTTTAATGACCGTCAAGTAAACTTGAATGAGATTATAAGATGCGAGTAAGCTTTAATAAGCATACTGTTAAAGGCTTACCAACACTGAAAGCCTTTTTGTTGTTGCCATGCAGAGAATATTTACATAACTAGACAGCATATAAGCCTTAGGTATTGAAATGCATATGACAGTATTTGTAATAAAGGACAGGATTACAGTATTTTCAGAAGCTCATTAAATTTATTGGAGACTTGCAGTCATCTTTGCAGGCTTTACTCGTAAACTTAACAGAATGCCAGTCTATCATGTATGGTCCATAACCTGTGCAGTAATCCTTTAAGCAATTTATCTTGATCTTGTTTCTTGTTTGCTGTTCATTTTTTACTTTGATCATGTTTTCCCCATGAAACAAGTAGATAGTTGTTGTCAGGCAGCAGGTCTTTTTTGGATAAGAAACATTTTTACAAGTGGGGGTATCACAGAGATTGCTACTTTAAGCATGTTACTTGGTACTTTTATAAAGCTGAATCTAAATTATAATTAGAACTGCAGTGCAAGGAGAAGTGGTTTGAGTTGAGTGGTGCTTGTTTTTATACTTGATTTTGACTGGCATTCCAGTAATGTATTTAAAAAGTAATTTATTTTTTCGTGCCTCACAACCTTTTTGTTTCCATCTAGATATTAAGTAAGCTGTCATGTAGCCAATGTATTGAAATGTTTTTCTTCTACACTTCATTTTGTCTTGATTGGACTCTCATAATGATGGTTTGGCACCCAGGCCAGCCTATTTAATTAAAGTCACAGTTTTTGTGGTTTTGAACATAGCTCCACTTCTTTCTAGTTGGTCACACCCCTTCCTGTTGGACCCATCCATTCAACTGTCTCCTGCAGTCCCCCTTTGATTTGAAGTCACCAGCTGCCACTGGCCTACACCATGCATGTATTACTGTTCATGGTCTGCCTGCAATGCATCCATCTGGACAGTGCTTGAACTTATCATTTCGCCTTCCCCGTATATGGTACTATAACCCTGCAGGTATGTTATGCCACGAAATCGTCTACTTCAGTCGATCGAGACCATATGTTCGAACTTATAAAAGTTCGAAAACAGACGTAAAACCACAAAAAAAAAAAAAAATAACAATTAAACAACTATAGCTGTACCCCCCACACCACCCTTATTTAAATATACCATCTCCGAGATCGCACTACATTACAGAAATGGGAGATCTTCCCTTTCTGCTCTTTATGAAGATCTCCATTCAGTCAGATCACACTTTTATAAGTTCAAACATAAGGTCTCAGCCATTAAGAAGGTTTGTGGTCTGCACTGTGGTGGCAGGGCAGGTAGCTTACATCCTTCTAAGTTGGGAACTGCTGATTGAGGGCTCAGTGTCTGTTATTCTAAAAGTGTATTAATTCTGGTTTAAGCACTTGGGCTCGAGGCCAGTTATTTTACATTAAGAGGGTTCGTGTTCTGCACTCTTGTGGGAGGAGAGGCTGGACTCTGTCCTTCTGATCTGGGAATTTCTGGTTAAAGGCTTATAGTGCCTGCATATTTGAACTGTTTCTTACTGAAATTGGTACACCTTGTTTGCTGTAGCATAGACTAGATCCAGGCCTGCTGAATATAGCTTTGTTTGTATAACTTGAGCACTAATCCAGGCATTCTTTAAAGTATTCAGTTGTATTTATTACTGCTTGGTAGTAACTTGATTAAAGTGTAGCTATCATTTCTAAGTCTTTTGGATTAAGCACTTGGGCTTCAGACCAGTTGTTTTACATTAGGAAGGTTTGTGGCCTGCACTGTGGTGGCAGGACAGGTAGCTTACATCCTTCTAAGTTGGGAACTGCTGATTGAGGGCTCAGTGTCTGTTATTCTAAAAGTGTATTAGTTCTGGTTTAAGCACTTGGGCTTCAGGCCAGTTATTTTACATTAAGAAGGATCGCGGTCTGCACTCTTGTGGGAGGAGAGGCTGGACTCTGCCCTTCTGAGCTGGGAATTTCTGGTTAAAGGCTTATAGTGCCTGCATATTTGAACTGTTTCTTACTGAAATTGATACACCTTGTTTGCTGTAGCATAGACTAGATCAGGCCTGCTGAATTTAGCTTTGTTTGTATGCTTGTTGTTTGTTTATTTCCCTGAAAAGCTAATTCCACCTAAAACGCGGCCTTTTAGCACTTCTGTGGATCCCTAGTGATATCTGCATTGCTTACTGTACTTATTTCCTTGTTTCACAGTTACTGTTTGTCATTTTCATTTAAGTTACCTGTAACACATTGCATTTAAGTTACCTGGCACTTGCTCACTAAAGCAATTATATAAGTCAGCTCTAAAAATTAAAAGCACTACACCCTCACAAACTCCCCTTGAGTACCTTGTTCCCCATTGGCCCTTTTTTCAATTATAAAGGAATTCCCAATACTATTCTAGCATGTCCAAAGGTCAGTTGTCAATCTCCTCTCTGGTCCAGCTGGTGAATCTGGGAATCTTGAGGCAATGTTACAACTGCCTCATGTACACAGACAACCCTCTCCTCCTCCCAACAAATTCCAACACATGTGAGAGATGCAACCATATAGCCAAACTGGAGGCTAAGCTCTCTCAACTCAGTACTGGCGTAACCAGTCAGGAGGAGAAGGAAACCACACTCACTACAATTCCAGTCTCACATAGACCTACCATGACAACAAACCAAATGCATAAACACACAAAAACATACTCGGAGGCTCTAAATAAAAATCTGCCTAAGCAGCAGAGACCTCCAAAGCAGACACCCAAGCAACCGCTACCCCAAAACAAAACACGTGCAACACATAGCTCACAAAGCCAGTGTGCCGAACAGTCACAGCCCTTAAGGCTAAACAACAGACCTGATACACTTGTAATAGGTGACTCTATCGTCTGGCACACTGACGTCCCGCTCACCAGGCTGACCAAGGAGAAGGTCACGGTGAGCTGCCTGTCAGGCGCTAGGATCCGCCACATAACACAAGCACTCAGGTCACTCCAAGGCAAGTACAAATATGACTCAGTCATTGTCCATGCTGGTGTGAATGACCTGAGACGTACCTTCCTGGACTACATGAAAAGAGACATAGAGGAGCTCTCTGAGCATGTAGCCCAGGTCGGTATGACCCTGACCTTGAGTAGCATCTTACCCTCACCAAGAATGATGCCACAATATGAAGACAAGATGATCAATTTCAACAATTGGCTTAAGTATTGGTGTCATTCAAAGGGGATCCAATGCCTGTCAGCCTGGGATGACATGCTCGACAAGCCACGATGCTTAGCTAGGGCGGCTTGCACCTGTCACCCTGGGCTTTGGATATTGGCAAAGGCTCTTGCTACCCCATAGTGCCTTTTTTAGGCAAGGCTCAAAGACAAACCCACCTCCATAGGTATCACAAGGGATAAGAAACTAAGAGTAATGCTACTCAATGCCAGAAATCTAAACCTCAAGATGCAAGCACTCAAAACTCTCCTTAGCATGGAGAACATCGATATCTGTGCAGTAACAGAAACCTGGTTCAAGGCTCTCGAGAGCACCCCAGCACTACCAGGTTATACCTCATACCATGCTTTTCGGCCCCAAAACTTGGACCGAACCACAAAAGGAGGAGTATCAATATTCGTCAAAGATACCCACACCTCCAGGTTGGTGGCACAGCACAAAGCATCAGAGACTATCCATGTGCAACTAACAGTGGGTAAAACTGCCTTCCAGTTTATAGCCTGCTACAGACCACCCTCCCAAACATAGGAACCCCACTCGGCCTTCCTGTGAATACTGGAAAATATGAAGGTCTCTCCAAACACCATTATATTGGGCGACTTCAACTACCCAAACATAGACTGGGAGCATTACTCTAGCTCCAACACCCTAGCCCAAAGGTTCCTAGAATTTATAAACTCAAATGCTATGGAACAACTTGTTACCACTCGCACAAGAGGGGAAAACATACTGGACCTGATCATCACCAACATGGGGACACTATGCTCCAGTCCAGAAGTGTATCCCTCACTGGTAAGATCAGACCATAAACTAATCTCACTGGATATTCACATCCCGACCCCACCCCCTGCCCAGAAAACCACAGTGAAAAACTTCTCTAAAGCAAATTTCACACACCTCAAAACTGAGGCGGAATCCTTCAAAGCCCCCGGGCCTGTGGAAAATACGGCCCAGACCGCAGAATCCTTTATAAACGGATTCTATGAACACCTTCAGGAATGCATGGATCATGCAATCCCAAATAAAACCAAGACCCAATCCTCCAAAGGCAGACGTCCTGTCTGGTGGACCCCAGCCATAAACACACTATACAATAGAAGGAGGAAGCTACTACATGATAGAGCAAAATCCCAAAAAGGGAAGGCATCTCTGATCAGTATTAGCAAAAAACTATGGGCACTCATAAAATCGTCTAAGGCCAGCTTCGAGAGAAAAATTGCACAGGACACTAAGGATAATCACAAGGCTTTCTTTAGTTATGTTAGGAACCTGGGTGGGAATTCCCAGATATGCTCAGAATTAGTCCAAAATGACAAGAAATACACCGAGCCTACAGACATTGCCAACATCCTAGCTGACAGGTTCAGTGCAAGCTCCCCCACCCCCTCCCCACCAAAAGGGCAAATATCTATCCCAACAGAGTGCTGCCCCCCCTGACATCTCAGATGCTCAGGTAAGAGCTGCCCTCTCCAAAGCAAAAAACACAGCATCAATGGGACCAGATGGTGTCCCGGGCTGCGTCCTACATGAACTCCAAGAAGAGCTAAACCCAAACATAAAACTACTGTTCAATCTTAGCCTTACTACAGGATATGTACCAAAAGAGTGGCGTACAGCAACAGTGGTCCCTCTCCACAAAAGTGGTGCCTCAGCGGATCCTGGAAACTATCGCCCCATAAGCCTGACTAGCTTGGTCTGCAAAGCTATGGAAAGGATCATCATGGACCTCATAAATAAAGATATTGAGGACCTACAGACACTGGATCCTACCCAGTTTGGCTTTGTTAAGGGCAGATCCTGCCTCTTAAACCTGGTAGATTTCTTTGAAACAGTCACCAAGGCCATTGGCGGGGGCAAGGTGGTCCACACAGCCTACCTGGACCTCGCAAAAGCCTTCGATACAATACCCCACTCGGGCATTATAGATAAGCTCACCAGCTTAAATATAAACCCCTATGTCACTAGATGGGTTGCAAACTGGCTCAAGGACAGAACCCACATGGTTAGAATTGCTGGAGCCATGTCAGACTCCAAACCAGTTACAAGTGGCATCCCACAAGGCTCAGTCCTGGGACCTCTCTTGTTCGGTATATATTTCTCGGCGATACAGGCCAACACGGAAGGACTGTGGCTGACCAAGTTCGCAGATGACTGTAAACTGGGCGCCATAATCAACTCTCCAGCCGACGCAAGCATCCTCCAAAAGGGCCTCATAGAAACAGACAACTGGTGCCAGAGCCATGGCCTCAAGCTAAACGCCAAAAAGTGTATAGTCATCCCTTTTGGTAAAAACAAAGTGCCCACAAATTACCACATAGGTGGTAATCCATTAAGTACAGAAGAAGTAATTAGGGACCTGGGGACCCAAGTTGATAGCAATCTCTCATTTGACAACCACGTGGCCAAAGTGGTTAGAAAAACATTTTATATAGCCCACCTAATCATGAAGGGATTCACATCTAGATCAGGGGAGGTCATCGTGCCTCTTTACTCATCCCTCATCAGGCCCATAATTGAGTACAATACCCTTTTGGGATGTACCTTACCAGACACCTGCAGCAACTGGAAAGACCCCAAAAGTACCTCACCAAGAGGATCAAAGGGCTCAAACAGATGCCATATGCTGCCTGGTTAAAGAAACTCCAGCTCTACTCAGTGGCATACTGCCTGCTCAGAGGCGATCTGTGCCTGACATATAAAGCCATGTCCAACCCGGAATTAATGGACATGCTGCACCTCAGAAAATCCAAATCCCATCGAGCTACGCCTCGAGAGACTTGAACCTCAGCACTGAAATAAATAGGACATGCTGGAGGGACAGATTCATAACCCAGAGACTCCCTTCACTCTGGAATAAAATCCCAGTCCAGGTTAGGCAGAGTCCCACATTGACTCTCTTCAAGAGGAATCTTGATGAGTGGATGGGAGATCGTAGCTTTACCCCGGCTATCACTTCTGTGTCACTGTTAGACAGAGGCACAGTATACTAACCTCAAAAAAAGGCATAGCAAAATTAATTTAAAATGGGTGGCAAAAGCCAAACACACTCTGGCTAGGCTTATAAATGCCCTAGGGCAGATAGCCTAGTATGAACCTAGGAACCTATGAACTTATGTGGTTCGAACTTATAAACGTTTGATCGACTGAAGGGGACCCATATATATATATATATATATATATATATATATAAATATGCACCATGCTACCTGTGATTGGGGAGAGATGGGCGAAGGCTGCCAGCCTAGTCAAAATGTATAAATAAATGTAAAATACAGGCTTGTGTTTTTAAATGTAAGAAAACACTGTAAAATGTGAACTTCAAGATTATTGCAACATTGCCATCTGCTGTAAGGAAAACCAAGCCAAGTATTTCAAATGTGTCTTTTTTAAGTTGAAAAGATCTTATGAATCTCTTTAATGTTAGAATTCAGCTCCAGGGCGGCTGGATGAAGATTTCATACCCATTGTTTTAAGGCTAAAGTTTATGACCAGAATTTAGATGTGGAATGTGTTTTATTGCTCTGGTTTCTGCTAGAATGTATATGTGAAATGCCTTGTATTGTTGTAAGTTTCTGAGGAGGTGTTAGATTGCTAAATAATGTAGTTTGGGCCTGAGAACTCAGACCAGGTGTTAACATGATACAATATGAATACTGGGAAAACCTAAGTGTCAAAAGTGATGTAATTTTGGGAGGGCCTTAGAGACATGTTTGTTAGTAATGTTTAAATACTATTTCTCACAAGAGACTAAAAAGCATTTTGACTTTGGACATCTAACTTATCTGCACTCTGCCTTATGCTCACATGTAAGTTTCTAGCACTGTGATTTCTTGTAGGAATAGTTAAAGCTAGTAAAGATTAATTAGGTATTTTTCTTTGAAATCAGACCTGTCCTACTGTATTATTTTAAGTTTCTGTGTGATCTCTGAACTCTTAGATATCTCTGTGGTGTAGTAGTTTTGTCTTGTGTTTTAATTATTTATCATTAAATATTTTTAAAACCTTCCACCTGTGGCTGATTTGTGTAGAGATAAGCTCTAGAGTACATTGCATATTTATAGAGGTTATTGTAACAGGCCACTCTAAAGTAAACGTTGACTATTAGTCATACTACCATTGGATATTAATATTGCACAGTAATAATTGGACACCCTTTAGGGGCCTTTTAGTAACTGATATTATTAACTGGGTGGTGGCAGTAATTACTACCATATAGTCTGGGTAAAGGGACACAGTTTCACTGTCTGTGAAGTTGTATAAATACTTATCTCAAAGTGTGTGTGTGTTGTGTCAGCTACTTGGCAGGGACACTAAGTAATGGTTGGACTGAGAGGGTACTGGGGGTTTATTTTTCTAGTTAGACTGAGACCTGGACCCTACAGCTGTACCAGTGGGGAGTCTTATTGGGGACCTGGTGAGCAAGGGAGCAACCAGTCCCAGACTGACTATGTTCTATGTGTGCACTTAAGGGAGATTTTACTTTATTGCATGTATTAGTTATCCTTTTCTCTTCTATCTATGAGACGACCTCCCTGGTGTTAGTTGTGAGGATTGAGGCTCCTTGAATGCTGGGCCAGGGCATGGTTGTCACACTACCACTATTGTCTGTGCCATATTTATGATGAAATACCTGTTTGTGGCCCACCCTTATATATGTCTCATTTGCAAAATTACACACAGAACATCACTTCCTCCCTCCTGACAGGACCACAGGCATTACAGGGGTGCAAATGTTACATTACCTGCTTATTTCCCCTTATTTCTCTTTGTATTGCTCTACATCCACAGGAAATTCACAATAATTCTAATAAAATATGTTCCTATGCTTCAAAACAGTCTTCTGCAAGATGGTAGTGGTGGTGCCTTACATCATAGTGTGACAGTCACAGTGACATCTCTGTGTATCCACCAGGCAAGTAAAAACACATAGTGGTGCACCACAGTGTGTCAGCTACCTGCACTTTTACCTTTGTTTCAACCCAAATCCATTTCTTATTAAGGTTTCCATCTGTTCTTCTCTTCTAATAATGATAATGGGATCTGTTCCATGAAAAATATTGCCACTCCCCCCCACCATCTGTTCCATATTGCTTATATTTATGCTTTCCCTTTGCTCATTGTACTCCCCTTTCCTAGTTTCCTACCTACCTGTTTTCTCCCCATTTTATGATGATGAGGTTGACAGCTTTGGTGTACACACCCACATTGCTATTACTATTGGCACTGTGCTTTGCTATGCTGCTCTATGTGTGGCTGTGAGTAGCAGGCTGGTGCTGGTCACCATGGCATTGTGTGGAGCTGTGTTCACTGCTTTGGGTATGGATTGCCAGCTTTGTTGTGGTTTCATGCTCATCAACAATGTGCACTTTCATAGTGCTGCACCTCTGGCATCCTGCTATAATGCTGCAGTGTGTTACCTCTACTCTTCTGCTTTATTATGTGGCCTATTTCTTGGTATGCAGGCACTGTCCCATACCTTTAATATCCCTAATTAGTTTTCATCTGCTTCGCACAACAAGCTCCCTTGGTTTTACTACTGTTGGGCACACTATACACACCACTATGAATCCCAGTAGTATTGGTAGTTTTCCCCCACTGTCTAATGGAAAAACATAGTCTCTTAGAAGGCATAAAACTAGTATTTCCTTTATGTGATACTAGAACTATCCACTTAATACATATATGGTCTGAATTGTCTGAAAGGAAGAGGTAGAGATGTCTGAAATTGTTACAAGAGGATGACACAGTAATATAGCTGAAACATCATCTTTTCTTATTGAAAAGTAAAAATGTTATATATTCTTATTGAAAATTTACAGCCTGAAAACAATCTTTGTCATTGAAGTTTTCAAAAATAACTTGACCTTGGACCCAATAGGATAAAAATGAATCGCATACTATGTTTTGTACATTTAGGTCCCTTGCTAAACTATGGTATGGACTGTAAATGCAGGAAATTAATAAGGTAAAATCCAGAGTTTCTACAGAATTAGGGGATAGACTTCTGTCAAAACAATAATACAGAGAGGGGTTTCTTTGAGGTCTGCTTTATTTGATCAAGCTCAATGACTATAATCTCTCAGCAGGGTACTCATTTTCCACACAGCTCACTCTGGCAGTCTCTTAAACAGGAATGTGAGTTTGAGCAAGGCAAATACAATGACTGGGGGTGGGGATGGGAGTTTTATGGGTTGGATCAGAGGCCAAATGGGAGATTTAGAATTAGGGTTATAGAGTGAGGTTTGGGACTAGAGTTAAAGAACGGATAGAAGTTTTAGAGTTAGGGCTGGGGAGTCAGTTTAAGATTCGGGTCAGGAGAGAACTTGGAGTTTTAGATTTTTTTGAATGAGATTTGGGATTAGGTTTAGGAAGTGAGTGGGAATTTTACATTTAGGGTGTGGGTTTGTATTTAGAGTTAGGGAGTGACTGGGAGTTTTAAGGGTAAGGTCATGGAATGCATTATGGGATTAGGATTTGGAACAACCGAGAATTTTAGTTTTAGGGAGTGAGGTTTGGGATTAGAGTAAGGAAGTGATTGAGAGCTTTGTAGCGTTAGAGAGCCAGTGGGACTTTTAGGATTAGAGTTTAGCGTCTGGGCAGGTGCATGCATGGGTGTAGCAGGACGGAGATGCTAGAAGGTTGAATACTTGTCATTTCATGCAAGTGGTTATGAGTAAGTAAACTGCAAGTTAAACAGCATGTGAGCACCTATAATAGACCTCATTCTCTGCTACATTAGATTTGCCCCTATCATTTCTGCTGCAGGGCTGTTGAATACAAGGGAACTATTTATGCCATTTCATAGAATGGCACTTCCATAATTATATTATGTGAACTAAAATTGCGAAAACCCAAAAACTCTGCTAATGTCAGCAGATGGTTAATAATACTGTATCAAGTTTTTTTGAGTAGTACAATATCCCATTTTCACTGATACTAACTGATACAAATCTGCCATTTTATTATTTATATTTACAACATTGCCCACGAGAAATCTAAGACTTTTTAAGTACCTATCTATGTTGCAATTAAGGTGTCCATTTAACTCTAAATGTCCCTAACATGGTTTATAATGGCAGAATAGACAATTCTATTCCTGGGATGCCCCAAGTGAAAAGTGCTCCCTTCCAAAGTAGTGGACCATAGAAACCAATGTGTTAAAACATAAACCACAATGACAAATGTTGGCACTCACTAGTCTATGTGCTGTCATATCTCTTTGTATAATTAATACTAGAAATGGGAATAAAGTCTAAAAAAAGTTAAAACCATTTTTTAACTTAAGCCAAGCATGATGTAAACCATATTTTTGCAAATGTAGTTGAAATAGGCTTGTCACAATGGCTTCAGTTTATGCCCCGAATAAGACAAAAGTACTAAAGCAAACTCATTTATCTTGCAGTTCAATGTCAGTCTGTTGAATGTGGTATAATGGCTGGGATTCAGGAAGGCCTGCTGGGAGGGGAAGATTTAACATGGCCATTTCCCCCCTCATGGTAAGCCTTTTCAATTCTGCTCACCAGGGCTTCAATGTACCAGGTGGTCTCATGGGCATATCTGCATGATAATGCAGCATTTTGTTGGGGGGGGGGGGTTAATGCTAAATAGCCATGTGCTCTCCCATGAAAATGACAGTGGTTCTTGATTTTCACAGCTGAGGATCTCGGGAAATCAAATTCACTGTTGGAGGAAAAAATAACCCCTGTAAAAACACAGCAGCCAGCCATTCACTCCTGTTGGAGTACTCATAGTGCAGGTAAGTTCTGTGATGACATGATGTGGATGTGTGTGTGTGTGTGTGTGTGTGTGTGTGTGTGTGTGTGTGTGTGTGTGTGTGTGTGTGTGTGTGTGTGTGTATGTGTGTACATGTTATTGTGCATTTCTGTATGGATATGTGTGTGTGTGTGTGTGTGTGTGTGTGTGTGTGTGTGTGTATGTTAGCATGACTGTAGCTGCAAGTGTGTGTGTTGGAGTGTGTGTGGGTAAAGGGATAGTGTTTCCATGATTGTGATCTACTGTGAGTAGCCACATGTCTGTGATTGGTATAATGGTTAAGGTGTTTGCCTCACAGATACAAAGTATAGGGTTCAATTCCCACCTTTGAATGGAAATTGGCTAACCTTAAAATGGCCTGCAAAGGCAGCTAGATTACTACTTACCTATATGGAGGGGGTTGTTTGTTGATGGGTTAATCTGTGTGTCTGGAGTTACAAGAACTGAATCACAAAACAAAGTAATGGTTAACCTCAGCATTAACAAACCTGTACATACAAGGGTCTTTACCAGGGGCGGCTCGTGGCATCGGGCTGCCGGACTGCAGCCCCCTCAAACTTAAAAGTAAAAAGAAAAACAAGAAAAACAAAAAAAAATTATGTTTTTAAATTTGGACTTTGCGCGTAGACCGACTACCGTCGGTCTATGCCAGGACCCGTAGAAGGACACAAGGAGACGTCTGTGCACTTTAAAGTGCACAGACATGCTGGAAGGATAGATCGCGTCCGGACTGCAACAGCAGCAGTCAGAACACTCTCGGGAGGGAGCTTGGGATCTCGTCGTCGGGTAGGAGCTTTGCTGGGATCTCGCGGGGTCTAGTATTGCGCGGGCATATGGAGAACAGACAGGTAAGTGTATTTTACTTTATGTGCTTTTAACTGGATAGAGTTGTGTGTGTTAGTTGGTGCTTTTAACTTGTGTGTGTTAGTTGGTGCTTTTAACTTGTGTGTGTGTGTGTTAGTTGGTGCTTTTAACTTATGTGTGTGTGTGTTAGTTGGTGCTTTTAACTTATGTGTGTGTGTGTTAGTTGGTGCTTTTAACTTGTGTGTGTGTGTTAGTTGGTGCTTTTAACTTGTGTGTGTGTGTGTGTGTTAGTTGGTGCTTTTAACTTGTGTGTGTGTGTGTGTGTTAGTTGGTGCTTTTAACTTGTGTGTGTGTGTGTGTGTGTGTGTTAGTTGGTGCTTTTAACTTGTGTGTGTGTGTGTTAGTTGGTGCTTTTAACTTGTGTGTGTGTGTGTGTTAGTTGGTGCTTTTAACTTGTGTGTGTGTGTGTGTTAGTTGGTGCTTTTAACTTGTGTGTGTTAGTTGGTGCTTTTAACTTGTGTGTGTTAGTTGGTGCTTTTAACTTGTGTGTGTGTGTGTTAGTTGGTGCTTTTAACTTGTGTGTGTGTGTGTGTTAGTTGGTGCTTTTAACTTGTGTGTGTGTGTGTTAGTTGGTGCTTTTAACTTGTGTGTGTTAGTTGGTGCTTTTAACTTGTGTGTGTGTGTTAGTTGGTGCTTTTAACTTGTGTGTGTGTGTTAGTTGGTGCTTTTAACGTGTGTGTGTGTGTGTGTGTGTGTGTGAAAATGCCCCAGGTGCTCATGGTGGTGTGGTAGGGAATACCTCAGGCTTGAACCCTGTACCCTGTATGCAGGTGTTAAAGACTTGAGTTCCCTACCCACCACCATTAAAATTGCAGATTTTTGCCTCATATTTGATCTGATCTGTTCCTCATAATATCTGTGGTTTGTAAATGTTACATTGCTTGATATTTGATGGTCTAGTAGTAGCATTGTTGCCTCACAGCTGCAGGTTCTCAGGTTTGATTCTTGGCTGGGGTTCCTTCTTTGTGGGGTCCGTATCTTCTCCCTGTGTTTGTGTGGGTTTGCTTTTGTGTCCTCCCATGTTACAAAGACATGTCTGCTTATTTCTTCCTGGGCCTCTGCTGAAAATTGTTTTTTTGTTCCAAGTCAGACTGTCCTGATTAACAAATGTTAAATAAAATTGACAGGCATTTGAATTTCAGACTTCAGGTTTCTGAATGTTTAATTCCTTGCAGATTTCATGGTGCAGTGGTAGTATTGTTGCCTCACAGCTATAGGTTTTCTGGTTTGATTCTTGGTTGGGGTGGCTTCTGTGTGGAGTCTGCATCTCCTCCCTGTGTTTGTGTGGATTTGCTCTGGTGCCCTGCCATTTTACAAAGACGTGTCTGCAGTATTAATCCCTGCGTCTCTGCTGAAAATTGTTTTTGTTCTGTCCGCAGTAAAATTGACCGGCATTTGAATTTCAGACTTCAGGTTTCTGAATGTTTAATTCCTTGCAGATTTCATGGTGCAGTGGTAGTATTGTTGCCTCACAGCTATAGGTTTTCTGGTTTGATTCTTGGTTGGGGTGGCTTCTGTGTGGAGTCTGCATCTCCTCCCTGTGTTTGTGTGGATTTGCTCTGGTGCCCTGCCATTTTACAAAGACGTGTCTGCAGTATTAATCCCTCGTCTCTGCTGAAAATTGTTTTGTTCTGTCCGCAGTAAAATTGACCGGCATTTGAATTTCAAACTTCATGTTCTTCAGAATACATAGTAGCACAACCTTTTTTTCTAGCAATTTTCTAAGTTTATAAGATTAATATTTTAAATTTGTCCCTATTTTGGGACTGTATTCCCCATTATTGGCTTCGTCCAGGTTTTTGTGCTAAGGTTGACAGCTATGGCAAGAACTGAATTCACTGAATATGGACTGTAGAATTGTGCATATTTACTGATAAAGGTGCACTGTAGAATTGTGCATATTTACTAATAATGGTGGACTGTGGAATTGTGCATATTTACTAATAATGGTGGACTGTAGAATTGTGTATATTTACTAATAATGGTGGACTGTGGAAGTCTGAGTAGACTTTTTATGATAAATGTTCTCAACTGGGCAGTTTTGCCATTATGGGTGCATATGTTTTGTTTCATTGCTTACTGGAAAAATGTTCAAAACAAATTTAAAACACCCTCTAACAAGTGTACTGTATTGTACAAGGAATATAATTTTAGTACAATGAGGAAGGTGTATCAAAGAGCACATGTATGTTTCATATGCAAGGGGCCTATGATTCGAAAACAGCCCAAAATTCATCTTTATCTGCCACTGGCAAAATGTATTTTCTTTGAATGTGGGTTTCAATACTGTTTCAATGAATGTGAGTTTCAAGGGCAGAGAAGTTTTAATGCTAAGTTTTCATTGTGAGACTGCATTGCTTTGTTTAACAGATGACTTAATGTTTGTGCTGTAAAATACAAAATAAAACTTTCAAATGAAGTCCAACTCATCATTGAAGTAAAGCAGTATGCACATTAGTGTTTATGGTAAATGGAGTGAAATAGCCAAGTAATGGTTCATTGGAATGGCTGCAGAGGCTCCATTCAACCATTATTTTGTCGGGGGGGGGGGGCAGCAAACTCAGACAGGCCCAGCTGAACTATACCTCCCAACTGTCCAGATTTTCAAAGAATGAATAGATTTTTGCTTCTTATTTTTGGTTTGTTGTTCATAAAATTTGTAGTTTTAATTCCTAAATGATTTGCCAGAAGTCACTAAATAATAAGTTTCAGACTTCATAACCTTCATAAAAATGCATGTTAAAGTAAGAGCCGTTCTATCAACTGTCTCAATTTATACAAGAGCAATTTTAGTACTGTTTATATGTGCCACCAATATATTTGGCCTTGTTCAGATTTACTGCATTAACAGGTTGAGAGGTACATGCAAATAAATTGCTTTATAGAATTAGGCATAGCCAACCTCTCAACTGTCCCCAATTTTTGGCTCAAAATGTTGCTCTTCCCCCTAATAATCCCTCCATAAAATAGCAATTTTGGAAGAAAACATGGAGGGTTTACAATTAAGAAATAACTGTAATAATCAAAGTTATAGATTACTTGAAATACATGTAGATTCTTTTATTTTGTCAGCTGCTCAAGGTAGCAGTACTAATATTAAAGTGTCCCTTCTTTGACAGGTAGCAGCTGTATTGTGTGTCTATTTTATATTTTTGCATCACATTTTGGTCCATTTTTCATAAAATTGTGTTTTTTGGCAAATTAGTGACAAATCACTAAAGACTGAAGTTAGAAAATGACAGACATTTGAGTTTCAGATTTTATACCCTTCAGAAATTTCATACTAATGCAAGACCTATTCTATTATATTTCTAAGTTTATTAGAGCAATATTTAAAATTGTCCTTATTGTTGTGCCTTTGTCCCACTTCTGTGTATGGCTTTGTCCAGATTTCTTGCTCTTGAGGTTGAGAGGTATGACAAATGTGTCAGGGCCATCACAGTCAGCCAGAGAGATTTCAAATTGTGATATGCTTGTTGCACCCCACTCCCCATGTAGTGACTCTGGATGTGTCCAAGCAAGGCAAGGAGTAGTTGTATCTACCTTGGATGGGGAGGACACACTGCATAAGTACTACAGTGGCTTTTCATCTGTCCTTGATTTTGCAGAATGGTCTGTTTTCTGTCCTATTTTTGTACTGTTGATTTATGCTTATTACTCAAAGTGCCTGTTGCTCTGTGTTTAAGTAGCAATGCTTTAATAACCATAAGGTAAGCTTGTCTGACATCGTAAGATGCAAGTAAGCTTTAATAAGCATACCGTTAAAGAATTGCCAACATTGAAAGCCTTTCTGTTGTTGCCATGCAGAGAATACTTGACTAGATAATGTATAAGCCTTGGGTATTAAAGGACAGGATTCCATTATTTTAAAAAGCTCATTACACTTGTTGGAGACTTCCAGTCATCTCTACAGACTTTACCCGTAAACTAAACAGAATGCCAATCATGTGTGGTCCATAACCTGTACAGTAATCCTTTAAGCAATGTATCTTGAGCTTGTTTCTTGTTTGCTTTTCAGTTTTTACTTTTATCATGTTTTCCCCATGAAACAAGTTGTCAGGCAGCAGGTCTTTTTTGGATAAGAAACATTTTTACAAGTGGGGCATCACATAGATTTCTACTTTCAGCATGTTGCTTGGTACTTTAATAAAGCTGAATATATTATTAGAACTGCAGTGCAAGGAGAAGTGGTTTGAGTTGAGTGCTTCT
Source organism: Protopterus annectens (assembly GCF_019279795.1). Taxonomy (NCBI): domain Eukaryota; kingdom Metazoa; phylum Chordata; order Ceratodontiformes; family Protopteridae; genus Protopterus; species Protopterus annectens. The sequence goes on from NC_056731.1 coordinate 1,530,698,010, forward strand.
GGTTTTCTTATACTTGATTTTGACTGGCATTCCAGTAATGTATTTAAAAAGTAATTTATTTTTCATGCCTCACAACCTTTTGTTTCCATCTAGATATTAAGTAAGCTGTCATGCAGCCAATGCATTGAAATATTTTTATTCTTCTACACTTATTTTTGTCTTGATTGGACTTTCATAATGATGGTTTGCCACCCAGGGCAGCGTATTTAATTAAAATTAGTTTTTTGTGGTTTTGTGCATAGCTCCTCCCCTTTATGGTTGACCACACCCCTTCCATTTGACCCCACCCATTCAGCGTCTCCTGCAGCCCCCCTGTGATTTGAAGTCACCAGCCGCCACTGGTCTTTACTCAACTCTATGTGTTTGTGTGTCTGTGGATGTGTCTTGAAGTGAGGATGTGTGTGTGTTTTTGTGTCTGGTGGAATGTCTGGGAGTGTGTGTATATACGAATGGGTTTTTAAATGTGCATATGTGTGTATGTCAGTATAATACGGGAGCCTTTGCCATGTAATGCATGCTCCCCTAGGAAGAATACCACCATCAACAGGTTGGCTAGTGTGTCAGCACCTAACATTTCATGCCTTTCATGATACTAGAATTGTGGACCTTTAGTGTGTGCATAGAGTGACCATGTAAGAGCTGCTTGAGATATGTCACCCTCATTTGCTGGCCCATGGGCTGAGTGGAGCACTTGTCCCTCCATATCCCATATTTTATTTATTTATTTTTATTTTTCCTTTGTTGACCAGCTTAGTCCCACTAGGCTAGCTGCTTCTTTACAGGGGAAATCTGAGATAATATTTATACTGACTAGGGGAAATTTGGCCAGGGCATCAGGGAACTTCCTATACTATTTTCAGTAAGTGCCATGGAATCTCTTACACAGATCTTAGCAACTTAGGCAGATGGGGCCTTGGTTTAACATCTTATCCAAAGGACTGCACATTCAAGAGTGCAGCACCTCCTGATGCAGCACTATAATGTTAGCAATTGAAAATGAATCCAGTCACTCGGAGAAGGAATAGAATCTACAGCCTTCTGATCTTCCCATGCTACTTGTTGAGCCCCTAACACTAACACAAAGTTATATGTGGCTTTGAGAATACTATCCACAGGGAGTTTTCGTCAACCAACAGGAGACACGGTGGGAGTATCCTAGGCATGTGCTTCACGGATACTACTCCCCTTCCTCGATGCTATAGTACAGCATGTGGGGGAGCATATGCATTTTCCTCATACCACAAAGTTGAAACCAACAGTATTTAGGCTTTTTATGACATAGCCCATTTTTCTTGTGCTAGTGGGAGCCATATTCCCACATTGAAATAAATGCAACACCTAGTGAGCAGGCAAGAAGGTACATTAACCATAATGCATACCACTCCATCAAATGTCACGTGGCCTGTAATCCACAATGTATACTTTACAATGTGTCTGCATGCCACTGGGGCAGTATCCATATCTCTCATGTATGGCTTAGCTACAGCCTATACCAATGGTTTGTGGAGGTGATTTTCCCAAGGGACATTTTATTGGAGATGCTGGCTATACCCTAAAGCAATGCTTAATAACACATGTCAGACCATGGCATACAGTGGCTACAACTATGCCCTGTCATAAGCCTGGGTCATTACTGTGCATGCGTTTGTCCTGCTGAAATCTCACTTTCCTGCTTGGATGTATGTTGCGGTCCTCTGCAGTATGACTACGGCACATGGAATAAGATTTTTTCAATAAGTGCAGTTAACATAATATAATCAGAAAACAGTTGTAACAGAGAGGGAGATGATCCACCACCCCAGGAACTGGAAGAAGAGCACAGTGAGGAGACTGCAAAGAAGCTGGCAGTAGGGGAGGATTATGCCAGATGAAAGCGAGTGCAGTGTGCCATGGCACTAACAAAGAAGCAGTGGCTGGTTAATAACTATAGGTCAAATTAAAACACTATACGGTAAATTAAAAGTGATGTGTGCACAGACTGGCCACATTATGTATCAGACATAGGCTACCCAAGAGCAAAGTACAGAAGGCAGGGCAGATATATCATCATTTATATGGGTAGGGAGGGACACAATATCAAGTGTCATGCACAGAAAAATGCATCTATGATGATATAAATTAAATGAAATTGGTGCTGTGTGTGTCAGATTTGAGGGGACCTAGGCTACACTTGCAGGGAGGAGGCAGTACTACCACTGCTGTGTATGTGTGGATCTGACCACTGTAGATAAATGTATGTATGTATATGTATGCTGGGACACAGCATCAACAGATGTTGCAGCACTGTGGTGATATCCTACAGGCAGGTTAAGGGCACCCACAAGAGATATGTTTGCAGTCTGTGCATGCCCTGCCCATGGAAGTGTCATCTTCTGGGAGGATCACAGGCACTATTTATGCCTTGCCTAGAAGAAGGTGTGCAGTATGAATGTGAGAAATGACCTGTACCATGTGTCTGTGTGGCATGAGCTCCATGCCTTGTGGACATCTATGTCTTACTATGGTCTCCTTCATAGTTGATGGTGGTGTGGAAGTGGTGATACTATGTGTGCTTGACCTTGGTCTCCCCCTTCCATGCTGAATCTCAGCACTGGGGATACAGACAAAATGACCATAAGTACTTCTGGTACTCTATCTGTGTAAATAGGAAGATCTGTGTCATGCAAGCTGCCTATGGAACATGTGCATCATGTCATACATATGGGACATGTGTTCTCTCAGGTCATCATGCTCACCCTGTAAAGCACCATCTGAGCAAGGGCTGAGGTGTTGTTAGCTTCGCCCTCTGTGATGACCCTGCATATGCTCTGGGTCACAGACATAGAGACAGCTATCTCAGGTGGGGAGCTGGTACTCATAGAATCTATGGCCACCAAAATGATGAACACCCCTCGCTTCCTTGTATCAGTGAAGCTGGTGGCAACCTAGGGGGACTGCACCATGGCAGGAGACATCCCTTGCCAGCTAGACCTATCTGAGACTCCCTATCTTTCACTGTCTTTCTGCATGTCTGCAGTGGGTTTAGCAGGCTCAGAGGCAATGTCCACTCACTGGGGTAAGGATATCTAAAAATGGCACCACAATCCCTGTCATGCCAAATTTCATCTGTTATCATTGTCAGAGTCTAAGTCACTTCCAACATCAGGCAAATGTGTATCAACAGTGGAGAAGCCTAATAAGATGTCAACTATTAAGATAACAAAGGGTAATATCCACAATAAATAAGACCCCATTACCATTACTTTAATCCTAGTAAAGGAATGATAACTACTGAATATAGTGATATTACTTAAGAGTAATGACCTTACCTTGTACCATTACTCTTACAGTCTGAATCTCTGATGTTCTTACATATAGAATTTGATAGTACATGTAATACACAGTACAGTACACATTTACCCATAATGCAATAAGTAAAAGACAAACACACCCAGGAGCATCTCCAACAACAATCTTGGAGACTGGTCTAGTTCCATTCCAAGTGTACCCCAGGTCTCCCCAAATCAGACTTCAACAGGCAAGGAACTCTTCCATCTCCATTAATAGGTTCATAGGTTCATAGGTTGATACTAGGCTATCTGCCCTAGGGCATTTATAAGCCTAGCCAGAGTGTGTTTGGCTTTCGCCACTCTTTTAGATTAGTTGACTGTGTCTCTGTATAGTAGGTCACAGAAGGTAGCCCTTTTAAGGTTAGTTTACTTTACCTCTGTCAAGCAGGGACACAGAAGAGATCCCAGGGGTAAACGTACGATCTCCCATCCACTTGTCAAGATTTCTCTTGAAGAGGGTCAGTGAGGGGCTCTGCCTAACATGGATTGGGATTTTGTTCCAGAGTGAGGGGAGCCTCTGAGATATGAATCTGTCCCTCCAGCATGTCCTATTTATTTCTGTGCTGAGGTTCAAGTCCCTGGAGCGTGTAGCTCTAAGGGATTTGGATTTCCTGAGGTGAAGCATGTCCATTAATTCTGGGTTGGACATGGCTTTATACGTCAGGCACAGATCGCCTCTGAGTAGGCGGTACACAACTAAGTAGAGCTGGAGTTTCTTTAGTCGAGCTGCATAGGGCATCTGTTTGAGCCCCTTGATCCTCTTGGTAAGATACTTTTGGGGTCTTTCCAGTTGCTGCAGGTGTCAGGTAAGGTACATCCCAAATGGGGCATTGTACTCAATTATGGGCCTGATAAGTGATGAGTAGAGGGGCACAATGACCTCTCTTGATCTAGATGTGAACCCTTTTGTGATAAGGTGGGCTATATAGAATGTCTTTCTAACCACTTTGGCAATGTGATTGTCAAAGGAGAGATTGCTATCTATTTGGGTCCCCAAGTCCCTAATTACTTCTTCTGTACATAATGGATTACCATCTATGTGGTAATTTGTGGGCACTTTGTTTTTCCCAAAGGGGATGACTATGCACTTTTTGGCATTTAGCTTTAGGCCATGGCTCTGGCACCAGTTATCCGTCTCTGTGAGACCCTTTTGGAGGATGCTTGTGTCAACTGGAGAGTCGATTACGGCACCCAGTTTGCAGTCATTTGCGAACTTGGTCAGCCATAGTCCACCCGTGTTAGCCTGTACCTAGGAGAAATATATACCGACAAGAGAGGTCCCAGGACTGAGCCTTGTGGTACACCACTTGTAACTGGTTTAGAGTCTGACATGGCACCTGCTATTCTGACTATGTGGGTTCTATCCCTGAGCCAGTTTTCAACCCATCTTGTGACATAGGGGTTGATATTTAAGCTGGTGAGCTTATTTATGATGCCCGAGTGGGGTATTGTGTCGAAGGCTTTTGCGAGGTCCAGGTAGGCTGTGTGGACTACCTTCCCTTCATCTATGGCTTTGGTAACTGTTTCAAAGAAGTCGACCAGGTTCAAGAGGCAAGATCTGCCCTTAACAAAGCCGAATTGGGTAGGATCCAGTGTCTGGAGGTTCCCAATATCTTTGTTTATGATTTCCATGATGATACGCTCCATAGCTTTGCAGACCAGGCTAGTCAGGCTTATAGGGCTATAGTTTCCGGGGTCTGTTGTGGCACCACCTTTGTGGAGTGGGACCACTGTTGCTGTACGCCATTCCTTGGGTACATATCCTGTAGTAAGGCTGAGATTGAACAGTGACTTTATATGAGGGTTTAGTTCTTCTTGGAGCTCATGTAAGACGCAGCCAGGGACACCGTCTGGTCCCATTGATGCTGTGTTTTTTGCTTTGGAGTGGGCAGCTCTCACCTGTGCATCTGTGATCTCAGGAAGGCTACACTCTGTTGGGATAGACATTTGCTCTTTTGGGGGGAAAGGGGGGAGGAGTTTGCACTGAACCTTTCTGCCAGGATGTTGGCAATGTCTGTGGATTCAGTGTATTTTTTGTCATTTTGCACTAACTCAGAGCATATCTGGGAGTTGCCTCCCAGGTTTCTGACATAAATAAAGAAGGCCGTGTGATTATCTTTAGTGTCTTGTGCAATTTTTCTTTCGAAGCTGGCCTTAGATGATTTTATGAGGGATCGTAGTTTCTTGCCAGTACTGATCAGAGACGCCTTCCCTTTTTGGGATTTTGCTCTATTATGTAGTAGCTTTCTCCTTCTGTTGTATAGCTTATTTATGGCCGGGGTCCACCAGACAGGTCTCTTGTCTTTGGAGGAGTAAGTCTTGGTTTTATTTGGGATAGCATGTTCCATGCATTCCTGTAGGTGTCCATAGAATGCTTTTGTAAAGGATTTTGCATTTTGGGCCGTATTTTCCACTGCCTGGGGGTTTTGAAGGATTCCACCTTGGTTTTGATAAGTGTGAAGTTTGCTTTTGAGATGTTATTCACTGTGGTTTCCTTGGCTAGGGGTGGGGATGGAATATGGATGTCCAGTGAGATTTGTTTATGGTCTGATCTTACCGATGAGGGGTATACCTCTGGTGTGGAACATAGAGACTCCATGTTGGTGATGACCAGATCCAATATGTTTTCCTCTCTTGTGGGAGTGGTGACCAGTTGTTCCATAGCATTTGAGTTTATAAATTCTATTGGGTGGGGGTGTTTGGGCTTGAGTAGTTTTCCCAATCAATGTTTGGGTAGTTGAAGTCACCCAATATAATGGTGTTTGGAGAGACCTTCATATTCTCCAGTGTTCTCAGGAAAGCCGAGTGAGGTTCCTGTGTTTGGGAGGGTGGTCTGTAGCAGGCTACAAACTGAAAGGCAGTTTTTCCCACTGTTAGTTGCACATGGATGGTCTCCGATGCTTCATGCAGTGCCACCAACCTGGAGGTGTGGGTATCTTTGATAAATATGGATACTCCCCCTACTTTTGTGGTTTGGTCTGAGTTTTGGGGCCGGAAAGCATGGTATGAAGTATAACCTGTTAGTGCTGGGGTGCTCTCGGGAGCCTTGAACCAGGTTTCTGTTACTGCACAGATATCGATATTCTCCATACTGAGGAGAGTCTCGAGTGCGTGCATCTTGAGGTTTAGACTTCTGGCGTTGAGCAGCATTACCCTTAGTTTTTTTTTTCTTTGTGTTGTCTGTGGTGGTGGGTTTGTCTTTTGAGCCTTGCCTAAAAAAGGCACTATGGGGGAGGCAAGAGCCTTTGCCAGTATTCGAAAACCCAGGGGTGACAGGTGCAAGCCGTCCCTAGCGAAGCTACGTGGCTTGTCGAGCATGTCATCCCAGGCTGACAGACACTGGATCCCCTTTGAATGACACTAATACTTTAGCCAATTGTTAAAATTGATCATTTTGTCTTTATACTGTGGCATCATTCTTGGTGAGGGTAAGATGCTACTCAAGGTCAGGGTCATACCAGCCTGGGCTACATGATCAAAGAGCTCCTCTACGTCTTTTTTCATGTAGTCCAGGGAGGTACGTCTCAGGTCATTCACACCAGCATGGACAATGACGGAGTCATATTTGTACTTGCTTTGGAGTGACTTGAGTGCTTGTGTTATGTGGCGGATCCTGGCACCCGACAGGCAGCTTACAGTGACCTTCTCCTTGTTCAGCCTGGTGAGTGGGACGTCAGTGTGTCTGACAATAGAGTCACCTATTACAAGTGTATTAGGTGTGTTGTTTAGCCTTAAGGGCTGTGACTGTGTGGCACACCGACTTTGTAAGCTATGTGCTACATGGGTATTGTTTTGTGGTAGGGGTTGCTTGGATGTCTGCTTTGGAGGTCTTTGCTGCTTAGGCAGATTTTTATTTAGAGCCTCTGAGTATGTTTTTGTGTGTTTATGTGTTTGTTTTGCTGATGCGATAGGTCTATGTGAGACTGGATTTGTGGTGTGTGTGGTTACCTTCTCCTCCTGACAGGCTGTGCCAGTACTGGGTTGAGAGAGCTTTGCCTCCAGTTTGGCTATATAGTTGCATCTCTCACATATATTTGAGCTTGTTGGGAGGACGAGAGGGTGGTCTGTATACATAAGGCAGTTGTAACATTGCCTCAAGTTTCCCAGATTCACCAGCTGGACTGGAGAGTAAACTTGAAACTGACCTTTGGACATGCCTGAATAATATAGGGAACTACTTATTGACTGATCAGAAAGAACCAATAGGGAGCAAGTGCTTTAAAGGAGTATAAGAGGATGTAGTGCTTAAGTTTATTTGTGTTGGTGGTTTGGCTGACAGATTGCCTGCTATTATCCTAATGTCCCATACCAGGCAGATGGCTGCTAATTGGCTGCACTTATCATGTCAGTAGCCCAACGTCTGACCTGTTCATAATTTCTGCCTTGGTCACCAACAACATTAATGTCATTCACTGTATTTTGCCAGGCATAGTCATGATAGGACTGGGCAGCTTTATCATTGCTGATTATCCACTGACTGTGGAGACAGAGGACCTGCAGCAACATTCAATTCTCAGCACAAGAGAACTTGCATTGCCATTGATTGCATTTTGCAGGTATTCTGTTGTGTAAAGAAAGAATAACTTATATGAGGATAAGTACATCAGTACATTTCATACATGCACTCTCATAAAACCCAGAGTCCTGTGTACTGCAGGTAGGTGCCCCTAATGTATACACACACACACACACACACACACACACACACACACACACACACACACACACACACACACACACACACACACACACACACACACACACACACACACACACACACATATATATATATATGTGTGTGTGTGTGTGTGTGTGTGTGTGTGTGTGTGTGTGTGTGTGTGTGTGTGTGTGTGTGTGTGTGTGTGTGTGTGTATGTGTGTGCAGTCTGTAAAATACAGACCTGCAAACCCTTAAACAGTGCTGATAAACCTGTAGTATATTATACCTCCCCCACTGTCCAACCCCCCCCCCCAGGAAAAAGCTGGTAAACCTTACATATGTCAGGCCTGCATGTGATGACATCAGGCAATCGTCAAGAACAAACCTGTATTAACAACTGTGTGATGAATGACAGTGACTGACCTTCCATATGACATGCTTTTGATAGTACAGGGTTATATGCATAGACAGCTGCTATGAATACTTATATAATTAAGGACAATTGTTGCAGAAACAATAACTTGTTTAAGGCAGATCACCTTTAGTGACAGCAAGGTTACCTCCTATGAGAAAACTGTGCAGTACAGCTGCAGTCTAGAGTGCATCAAGCAGGGACACAGAACTATTATGTCCTACAAGTGTGTTGCTGCCCAAAGCACTGATATTATCCTTTATATGATTGGAATACATAGCACTCTGTAATACAGCTAGCAGTACATACACCTGACCTGTATAGCACAATGTCTCCTACGGTTGCTGTTCACCTGTAGTCCATCATATTGCAATAGTAAGTAGCAGCAGCAGTACATATTGGAATGTATACTCCACCAAATTTCCTACACACACATTGCCTGTATAAACTACATATGAGAAGCTGAGCAGGACTGAAATTAACTTACTCATGGCCTATCTGTACTGAGAGATTAATGACCTCTACACGGCCTCACACAGAAATAACTTGCACAACTAACACACATATGATAGCATTTTCATACTGTAACTGTTCTACATTTAGAGAGAAGCATGTTTTTTACTTAATGGCTAAACTTATGTGTGTGTGAGAGAAACAGCAGCTTTTTTACTTATGCAGGTATTGTTTTACATTTTGAGAGAAACGGCAGCTTATTAACTGCATTTAGTGTGCTGTTTTACATTTAGAATAATGGCAGCTTCTTTCACTGCATTTTTAGAGAAACGGCAGGCAGGAGAAGGCATTGTAATTTACATTTACAGAGAAATAAAATGGCATCTTCTTTACTTATTTACTGCAGGAGAAGGCATTGTTTTACATTTAGAAACAGCAGCTTCTTTGCTTCAGGAGAAACTTACAAACGGCAGAAGGCGTTGTTTTGGCAGCTTCTTTACTGCAGTAGAAGGCATTGTTTCACGTTTAGAGAGAAATGGCTGCTTCTTAAGGGCAGGAGAAAGTGAGCTTAACGTTTACAGCAGAGTTGTGAAAACAGGCAGGAGAAGCAACTTTAGTGTACTCACTGTTTTAAAGTCTGTGTGTGTGTGTGTGTGTGTGTGTGTGTGTGTGTGTGTGTGTGTGTGTGTGTGTGTGTGTGTGTGCACTTAACGTTTACAGCAGAGTTGTGAAACAGCAGGCAGGAGAACCAACATTAATGTACTCACTGTTTTAAAGAGTGTGTGTGTGAAAATCCACAGTTAGTTATAACTGCTGGCTAGAGTTACTCAGGCTCAAACTCTGTACCTTCGGTATAATGAAGCAAGGGCCTAAATTCTCTACCATCTCCCCACCTGTGATTCAAGGAAGTTATACAGAATATCTAGAAAGTTTGGCTTATACTTTTGGTCTGTTCCTCTTAAAATGTGTTTTTCTGGCAAATCAGTGAGAACAGAATTCACTAAATAACAATAGCCATTTAAGTTTCAGTCTATCTTTCATGAATCACATGGTAACACAAAACATTTTTTATTCTAACAACTTTTCTAAGATTATACAGGCAATGTTTAAAATGTGTCCCTGGTTTTGGGCTTTCACCCCCCCCCCCAATAAATGTTGGCTTTATCCAGATTTCTTGTGCTGCATAGTTCTTCAAGGGGAGAGAAGTATAGTGCTGCTTATGCCAAGTTTGTGTTGTTAGTAGCTTGACAGGTAGAATACTTGATTTTGATGCAGAAGCCTGTGGGTTCTACTCCCATAGTATGTAGATGGATTGCTGATACTGTACATGCAGTACTTTTAAAAGGGGTGGATGCTGCAGTCCTGAAAATGTCCTCTTTGGCAGAGATACCTAGTAATTATGAACCTATCAGTTTGCCATCCATTCCCTATGCAATATTACTAGTGTATCATTTTTTAATGTAACATAGGCAATTTATTCCTAAAGGGCAACAGGTACTTTATTTGTAGATGAAACAATAAAATATTAAGTTGTTTACTAGCAGCAACCACTTCATAAGTTACAGATCTTTTTAACGTGGAATTATTTTGGTGACTTTAACTTCTGCAGAGATTGTGTGCATTTGCTGATACTGGTAGATTGTAGAAGTTTGATTAGAGTTTTATGATGGAAATGTGCTGAACTGGGCAGTTTTTTCATTATTGGTTCATGCATTTTGTTTCATTGCTTCCTGGAAAAATGTTTAAAGCAATAAATTTAAAACAACTGTACTATATTATACAAGGAGTGTAATTTAATACTGTCAGGAAGGTGCATCAAAGAACACATGTATGTTTTATGTGCAAGGGGCCTATGATTTGAAAACAGCCCAAAGGTAATCTTTATCTGCCACTGGCCAGATGCATTTTCTTTGAATGTGGGTTTCAGTGCTGTTTCAATGAATGTGAGATTCAAGGTCAGAGAAGTTTTAATGCTATGTCTATTTTCATTGTGAGACTGTATTGCTTTATTTAGCAGATGTCTATTAGTGTTTGTGCTATAAAATGTAAAATAAAAGTTTTAAATGAAATCCAAATAATCATCTTAGAAATAAAGCAGTATGCATATTACACTGTTTTTGGTAAATGGGCTGAAATAACCAAGTAATGGGACATTGCCATGGCTGCAGGGGGGAGGACTCTGTATGGGGGGCCCCATTTGACCATGGTTTTGTGAGGGGGGGGAAGGTGGCAAACTCGAAGACAGCCCTAGGCAGCACAAACTCAAGCTATGCCACTGAGCTGGCCATGGAGAATGACTTTTGGAGGTTCTAGCAAACTATAAAATTCTTTTGCTAAGATTAGAATATTGCCTGTCATTAAATGCCCTAGTTTTACCACAAACCCCACATACTGCAAGTCACCAAAAACAAAATGCTAAGGTTCATCATCTCTCCCCTTCCCAGTGAACATCACTGCTACACATTGAAAAAATGGTTACCATTTACTACAGGGTCTGGGCTGGGGCCAGATTTTGGTTGTCTTTTCTTCAGTTGGCATTTGAAAGTTGGTATCCCACAATTCCATTGGAGTGGGCGGGGTTACATAATTATATATGCAAAATGTATGTTAATCAGTGTACACATTTGTACCTATTTTTCATGAGCCTTTATCCAGATTTTTGATGTTTCCAGTTTGAGCGGTATAACCGTGTTTAACATTAACAAAATATTGTCGGAATTTATTGTAGACGTGCATATGCAATGGTACCCTTTTGCCCATTGGTAATCTCCTTTTGCTTGACACACCTTACAGTACTCCACTTGAATCATAAAAAACTATGGTGCCTTCACCAAAAGACAAACTTTACTCGACTTCAATATAACTGTAACTTAAAAATATTGTTAAACAATTCAATGAAAACATTGCATGTGCAGTTTTACATAAATATTTTGGTGGCAGCAATATAAGTAAAACTTTTGAAGTTCAAACATACCTCATAAAGAAGTGTAGCCAATACTAAAAAGAGTTTCTGAATCTGTGACTATAGCCTGGGAGACTGCCACACTCTAATTGTCTGTAGTGAGATGAAGTCCATGGCAGCAGCCAAGGTATATATTGTGTAGAGGTTTTCTCTACTGCAGATATGCTGATTTGGCACTTCTTGATGAATGTTACTGAATAACTGTTTCAGTGTTTCATGCTTGTGTGCCAAGTTGTCTATGAGGCTCTCTTGGTCTGGTGTGCTGAGCATGCATGAGTGGGTCAGTGCCCCAGAGAGGGATGTACCAAAGCTTATGTTACTTTGTACTCAATGATGGAGGCTATAAAGAGCATAACAGCTTGTTCAACTAGTGCCCTGTGTCAGTCCCAAAAAGTTGTGCAGTTGAACAGTGAAAAGCAAAAAAAAAAAAAAAAAACAGATACACTCTCCTTCCTCCTGACCCAGGAGGCAATCAGGTTCTGTTTCTGCACCCTGTCCCCGACCCTTCTTCTTCCTCATACTTTAGTCAAAAAAAAAAAAAAATTTTTCATTTAAATTGTAGCAAGCAGTTCCTACAGTTTACACTCTGCATGAAATTCTACAGTGCTTGGGATTCAGTTAAAAATAAATAAATGTTTTAAACTGTAGCAGCCTGCTTGCTACAAATGTAGCAAGCAGTTGCTACAGTATATACTCTGCACAGAGTGCTACAATGCTCAGGATTTATTCAAAAAATGCAAATGTTTTACTATAGCAATTAAAATGTAGTGAATGTTTATGGGTTAGGCTTATACTCTGCAGTTTGCATGGAGTACTATAGCACTCAGGATTTAGTTAAAAAAGTACAAATGTTTTAAACTGCAACAAACTACTACTTCAATGTAGTAAGCAGTTGCTACAGTTTATAGTCTGCATAGAGTGCTACAGCACTTAGGATTTACTTAAAAAAGAAAAGCTTTAAACTTTAGCAAAGTGTTTGCTACAAAAAGCTTTAAACTGCAGCAAAGTGCTTGTTACAGTTGCCAGGATGCATTAAAGAGGGATCAAGATCATTAGATTACACCTCCTAACACTTTGCGCCCAGGTCCACACCCTAGCTATGATTCTGAACTGCTCTCATAGTTAGGCAACATGCAATTACTTACATACACATATCATACCATTTTTACACATTAACACCACCCCACCATGCCAGCATTTTCTGCTCTACACTAAGGACACACCACAAGAGTCTGCACTACTAAGATGCTCTATGTTGAGTGACATGTGTTGCAAAAGTAAAAATGTATGACTGTGAAAGGCCTACCATAGCTTTCTGAAATGTGACCTGGTGAATGCCTCTGTCTTACAAGACCACTGATTATGTTAGGGCTCCCCAGTGATCCAGCAAGGCAAGCAAGATCTTTCTTTATCTGTTGCAGAGGGAGTACTGGGGGTGCCTAACTGGAGACTCATATGAGGGTCCCCAGTATAAAGTGAATACCTGGAACAGCCTTGCCAGAGCTATCTCTGACATCAGTGCTATACCCCACTCTGGTGAGCAGTGCAAGTGCCACTGTAGTGAC
>NC_056731.1:1531046389-1531091389 GCF_019279795.1 Protopterus annectens
GATTTAACAAGTCAAGATGACTCATTAGAAGATGTGCAAAATCAGCCATATTTGTGAGGCCTAGATTAATGATATTTGGGCCCATAGTGTGACTGTTAAGTATTTGTGAAAGAGAGCTATCATTTATAATGTCAAGGAAGTGCTGGGCATGCTGACCATTTGCAATGTAAGTCAGCCAATTTATTAATGGATAGTTGATGTCTCCTAGTAGAAAGGTATTGGGTTTAATAGGAATTTTAAATAATTTGTTAAGATAACTGTCATGCTCAGAAAGGGACAGAGAGAGTTTCTATAGCTATCTATGAAGTGATATTTATTATTGCTTATGGTGATTTGGCCTTCTAGGTGTTCAAATGTGGTGCCCCAAGGAACATCTCATGAGGTGATGATATCCTTGAAAAACATCCTTTTGTCTTTTATGTGTGCATGTGTGTGTGTATGTATCTATGTGCGTGTCTCTCTCTCTCTCTCTCTATATATATATATATATATATATATATATATATATATATATATATATATACATTTACATACATGCATACATCCTTCTCTCTTGCTCTTTATATTACAAGCATATATACATATAAAAGAAGAAGGGGCCTACTACATGTGCTCAAGACACACATTTGCTTGAGATACACATCCCCACTGCCACTAGTTTGTTTCAGCAAATGCTCTAAGTCCCACTGATCTATCTTCCTTAATGTTAACTATCTCTTACAGAACCCTTGTCTTAACCCCAAATATTCTGACCCAGTGCTTGACCCTAAAGTCTCCCAACCCTCCCTAAGCCTAAGCTCCCCCTCTCCTCCTATTCCAGATCATTTCATAAACCTAAAATCCCTTTCCCCTCCCCTCCCCTTCATGATTGCTCCCAAAACCTAAAAAACCTTTTTACTCTTCACTAAACCTAAAACCCATTTTCCCGCCCTTCTGTGATTCCTCCCAAAATCTAAAATCCCCTTTCCTCCTCCTCCCTAAAACTAAAATCCCCTTCCCCTCCCATCCATAATTGTTCCCTAAACCTAAAATCCTCATCCCCATCCCTAACCCTAGCATCCCCACTCCACTCTTCACCCCCCCTTCCTAAACCTAAAATCATCCTCCCAGCTGCTATTTCCCTCATACCTGGTCTACAGCAAACGCTTGCTTTCAACTCCTAGGGCATGTGCAGGTGGTGTGTCAGCTGCCTTGTTGAGATCACATTCAAATTAGAGTGCAAGAAGATGATCAGGTAGGGTTCTGGCTATTCGTGTTCCTGGCTGTGTGTTCCTGGAATTCAAGCAGCTAGGGCTCAAGTGACTGCAGAACCCTTAAAAGAAGTCTTCAAAGACAGAATGGTTGATGTAAGCAGCCCAAGTGGTTGGTTCACTATCGCTAATGAACTTTTACAGAATTTACAGGCCAAATGGTATAGTGGAGAAGGGACAGTAACAGTGAAATGTAGCCCCACAAAAAAGGGCTATAAAAAGTCCTTTTCTGCCATTACAGACACATAATTTAAGCTCAGAAAGTGGAGATGGCCACTAGTTATGACTAAAGACAATTAACGTTAGATGTATCGTTGATGTGCCAAGGACAAATCACTTGGGGATGAATGTTCTCCCTCCTTGACAGCATAGTGCCATGCTATATCCATATTAGATAAACTGATGTAAGACAGTATAAAATAACCCAAGTTTCTTCAGTTGTATTAGATTGTATAGCATTCACTTGATTTTGACATACACCAAGGAAATACAAGAAACAAAACCATGTTTTCCATACCTTTTGTCTATTTTTTCCTTGTGCAAAAATGCATCTGTACTCTGAAAAAAAAATAAATAAATAGATAAATAAATAAATTCAATACCTATTGATACCTCTAAGTGTCTTATGATGAGCCACTTCAGCACAAAACTGCCTTTTAATGACAAAAAAGGGAATTTCACAAGCGCTACTTTTCTAAAGTTGTCTGATTTCTCCCTATATTTTGTAAATACAGGATATTAGCACATTTTCACAAGTGAATCACCTGTCATGACCCATTAAAGCAAAAAACAATAGTCTCTAATGAAAACAGTAACAACTGACAAATCTGTAAGTTTACTGAATAAACTGTTCTCTGTCCAGAACTATAGAAAATGTTCTTTTGTTTGAAATTGTTTCTGCTATGTTTAGTAAATTATGTGCCTTTATCTTACTTTTTTGTTTGTTTTGTTTTGTTTTTTCATATAGGCTGAGCCTGAAATTGGTCGTCCTTTTGATCAGTTCTCATCAGTCAAGAAACTGAAATATATAGTCTCTCACTGTCTCTCTGACATGCATATATTTATACACCCCCCCCAAAAAAAAGCTGTGCTATTTAATATATGCATGTGTGTGTTTGTGTGTTGTGTGCAGATGTTCTTCTTTTGTTTTTTGTTTTTTTAATCCACAGTTATGGGTCTTTTTCCTGCAGAAACTCTGGACTCCACACTGACAGGCTGCTACAAGAACCTAATATACTATGCAACAAATACACATCTAATTTTAAGATATTACCAAAATACAAAACACCTTCTATGGCACATACCACCCATCAAGCATATCTAAACAAGTTTGTGTCCTTCACAACAGAATGAATCACTATAGTTTTGGGGGATTTCAACTACCTATTCATAAACTGGAAGACATGCACCACTACAATTAAATACAGCCAAGCTTCCTACATTTCATCAATGCTAACTCTGTAAACCGTATAATGTATTCTCCTATAAGGACATCAAATTTACTTGACCATCACAGCTATAGCACAACTGTGCACTATGCCTATAGCCAGTGGTCAGATCGGACCACTGCTCAGTAACTTTAGTGGCAAGGACCTAACCAAAAATACCCACAAACCCTATTGTCTTTATAGATGTCTCTAAGTCTAAGCTACTGCAGTGAGTTGATAACTTGAAGTGATTCAGTAGTCTCCACTACTTGAATAGGAGCAACCCCCTGTGGTGGAACCATAGTATAAACAAGCTGTATAACAAAAGAAAAAACACTCTACACTCTCTTAGAAATAAATGTAAAAAGCAACATTCCAAATCCATACTAAGAATCTAAACAGATAACTTATCTTTGTAGGATATGAGTTAGTGACTAAGAATGAACTAAAAACAGCAACTTCTATAAATGACAATCATGGTCCTTTTTCAGCTATGTCAAAAGCCTTAAGATCAATACCTGGCAATGTACTGAGCCAAAACACTCACTCAGCCCTTGAGGACATAGCAAACGTATAAACTGATAAGTTACATTTAGTTGAAAAATTTTCCCCATCTCACCAAGTCCCCCCATATAACATCACATCTACACCCCCTCCCCAAAGAGCACTTCTGAGGAACTTTTAAATGCTCTCTCAGAAATAAACACTGGTTCAGTGGGTTCTGACAATGTACTGGTTTGTTTCCTTGTCAATATGAAGTAATGCCTCATTGAGCCAGTCCTGAATCCGTTTCACCTCATCTTTTCAAATGGTTTTGTGTCAGGGGTACAGAGAACAATGGTGGTCATCCCCCACATAAGGATGGCTCAATCAATGATCCTAGCAACTGTAGACTGATAGGTCTTGCCATCCTTATCTGTAAGATAATGCAGTACATCATTATGGATTTCATAAGCCTAGATATTGATATCTTACAATCCCTCGACCCAAAGAAGTTTGGGTTCTTGAAAAGAAGATGTTACATGTTTAGTCTAGTGGATTTCTTTGAAAAAGTCACAGAAGCATTTTTAAGTGTAAAATATGTTCACACAATGTACCTCAGCCTAGCCAAGGCTTTTCATACCATTTCACTGTTAGGTATTATAGTCAAATTAAGCAAACTAAATGTAAACCCTTATGTTACCTGCTGTCTTGCAAAGTTATTCACAAGGAGAACACAAAAAATCAGGATAGAGGCACACAGTCTACCTTGAAAGGTTTACTACTAGTGGAATTCCCCAGGGCTTACCTCTTGGGGATACTTATGTTTGGTATTTATTCTCTTATATCCAAGCTGATGTCAGGAGTCTCTCTGGCTGACCAAGTTCACAGGTGTTTGCAAACTGGGAGCTATCATCAATTCTCCTGAGGATTCCCTGATCCTACAAGAGGATCTAACATACACAAACAAAAGGTATCAGGATTTTGGCCTAAAGCTAAATGCTAAAAAGTGTAGTATAATTTCCTTTGGAAAACATGAGCATCCATGCACCTACCACAAATGTGACGCACCACTCATAATCAGGACAATTAGGGAGCTGACCACTTTTGAAGACAATGAGATCTCCTTCGATCACCATTTTCTACTGTCTTGAGAAAATCCTTTTAATGAGCCTTGCTGATTACCAAAGCTATATCTTCTAGGGCTAGATAGCCATCATTTATTTTATTTAGTTTTTGTTGACCAGCTTAGCCCCAGTAGGCAAATAGACTGTTTTTACAGGGAGACCCAAGGTGATATCCATGTTGTGTAGGGAAAATTTGGCCAGTGTAACAGGGAACTCCTCCCTACTCTTTTTTTGTTAATTGCCATGTGATCTTTTATATCCACCTGAACTAACACCATCTCATGTAGATAACACATCACTGGAAGAATGGCAAACTCAGAAATATAGCACCACCATATGCTGCATTTCAGTCTCAGAACTGGAAATTAATTTAAGGATTTGGAATGGGAAAAAAGCCCACAGTTTTATCTTTCAACATCATAAGTTAGTGCTACCTATTGAACCACTGACACCTTGTACTCCTCCCTTATTAGGTTCATAATAGAAGAGAATATGATATGTTTGTCCACACATGATAAGGCTTGAAAGACCCCAATGGTTCCTCAGTAAGAAAATTAACTGCCTGATCTCTATGACCTATGCAGAAAGCTTTCAGATTTTATCTCACTGTCTCTTACAGATTCCTGTGGTGTGACCTCTGCCTAGCCTAAAAGGCCTCCAATTACTCTGTCCTGTCTGACCTTCTACAAGTTCACAAAATTAGTAACATCACAAACAACTGTAAATGTGACCTGAACCTCCATATTAACCAAAACAGAATCTGCATGTGGGATAGATACCCCTCCCAAAATAGCTTCTCTCCTCTAAAAGAGATACACATTCATATCATACAAGACCAGGTCTGAAAAGCCTTCAAACAAAACTTAAATTAATTGATGCGTAACAATAAATACATCCTATGGGTGGCCCCACAGACCCTTTTGGAAAGGAGCAATGTGGGAATTGCACTGGGTAGGCTACAAAATGATCCATCTGTATCAACTGCAATAGTAATAACTGATACACCTAGATGGTTTGTAGAAGTGATCATTTACACCTATAACTTGTTCATTGAGGGGCTTTTGTTGTGCATGTCCCTTTCAGTTTTTTGCTGTTGGTGGCTAAAATACTACATTTGCTATGTGAGAAAATGGTGCAACATCGAGACAATGTGTCCTTACATGGACAATAACTAATGCATTATTAGTGCTAGATGAAATAACCCAAAAATAAAAAAAAAATAATAACCACAACACTCACATTATAAGCACCCAAGTGCTAAGACACTGTGGTGCATGTAGAAAAGGCATACTGTTATTATACACTGAAGAGGACTCAGTTCTAGACCTTAATTCACATAGTGTATCATAGAAATGATCCATAGGTGTTACTGATCAATGCTAGGACTCTAAACAAAAATCTCCAGTCAACACACGCCCTCATCACCCTGGAGGACATTGACATCTGTATAGTGACTGATACATGGTTTAAATTGTCAGAGAACACTCCATCTGTGCAGGACAATAACACCTTCTACATATTTGGATCAGCTGCTGCACAGTAGAGGTAAAAAGGTGGAGGTGTCTCAGTCTTCCTCCAGAAGAGACGTATATCAAGACTGGCAAATCAGCATGATGCACTAGAGCTTGTTTATGAACAAATAACCACCAGAATGGCCCCATACTCTATATTAACAAGCTCCAAAACTTCCTCAATGACCCAAGAAAGCTACAGTGATTAAGTACAGGAAGTGTAATCAGTCAGTTTTAAACCCAAATACCATTTTCCTAGGTGATGTAAACTATCCAACCATAGACTGGGAAACCTACACCACCACTTGTGCACAAGCACAGATATTCCTGGACTTTGTCAATACAAATAGCCTAGAACAATTAGTCAGAGTACCCATTGGGGGAATAACATCTTGGATCTTGTCCTTACTGATATGGAGGCATCTTGCACAATTTATTGCATATCTTCATTTGTTAGATCTGACCGTAAAGCAATCTTCTTTGAAATAAAATTGAAACCAGATAGGCCTTCCACCCAAGGTACCTTTAGGAATTTCTTTAAGAAATACTACCTACTTCTATGTGATACATCGGTATGCCTTACATCCCCTCCTGTCCTAGTTAACTCCACTGAATATTCAGAAATGTACACCACCACACTATACCAACATGTAAATAGCTGCATAGATGCAGCTGTATCATATAGGAACAAGTACAGGGCAAATCCAGACACAAGCCCACATAGTAGAACCATAATATCAACAAACTTTACTTTACAAGGAAGAGAATTTTGACCAAAATAAAGATGATTAATACCAAAATGATACAGTCTTGGTCACTGAAATAAACAAGCAACTCAGGAACTTAATAAAACCCACCAAAACCAAGTTTGTGCCTAAAATAAATACTCAAGCCAAAGGCAATCACACAGCCTTTTTTAGTTATGTTTGTAATATCAAAAGCACAAGTCAGCAATGCACTGAGTTGACTGTCAATGATGTTACCTACATTGAGGCTGACTATATAGCCAATCTACTGGCAAATAAATTCATTTCTAACTTTATACCTCTCTCTCCTCTAACTCTCCCTCAAGATATATCTGAAACTGGCTTGTCTCCAGCTATCACACAAAACCAGGTCCTAAAAGTCCTTTCAAAAGCTAAACATATTACATTGATGGGTCCTGACAATATCCCTGGATGCATCTTAAATAGTATGAGCATGATTTAGCCACCTTCCGGCAGCAGTATTTAACCTCAGCCTCCATGCAGGTTTTGTATCTACTGAATGGAGAACAGCTACAGTCATTTCCCTTCATAAGGGAGGTGTTTCCACAGACCTAGGCAATTACAGACCTCTTAGTCTAACCAGTCTGATATGCAAAGTCAGGGTAAGAGTTATCATGGAACTAATCATATAGGACATACAGAACCTTTAAACACTGTACCCATCTCAAAGCAATGGATAAAGGTAAAGTTGTACATACTGCATGACTCAATCAGGCCAAAGTTTTTGACACAATCCCCCAATCAGGCACAGTAGAAAATCTAAAGAAACTGGGAATAACCCCCTATGTCACCCACTGGATTGCCAGCTGGCTCACAGATAGGGCACAGGAAATCAAAATAGGGAAAGATACCTTCACAAAGAGACCAGGCACCAGTGGGGTTCCCCAGAGTTATGTGCTTGGACCTCTCCTGTTTGGCATCTACTTCTCTGAACTAAAACCAAAGGGTTCTGGCTGACTAAGTCTGCAGATGACTGCAAGCTAGGAGCTGTCATTGAATCCACAAATGACTTAGCCATCCTACAGGAATGTTTGTCCCAAATAAACAATTGGTTAGAAAATCATTGACTGAAAGTAAATGCCAAAAATTACATTGTCATTTCCTTTAGGAAGTCATCTACCCCAGGGAGCTACCACATTGATAATATGCCCGTACAGTTGACCCAGTTGCTCTGATCTTATGAACTTATGTGGACAGTGACCTAACTTTTGACCAACATGTGTCAATTCTGTATTGCACATATTATAAACAAAGGGATTGTGTCTAGTTCTAGGAATGTCACTGTCCTTCCCCTTTACTTAGCCCTCCTTAGGCCAGTCATTGAGTATAATGCCCCCTATGGCATGTATCTGCCTAGAAACATGCAATATCTATAATGCCCATAGAAAAATCATACTAAAAGGATACAAGTCTTAAACAGTATTTCCAGCATGGATAAACTCAAAGCCCTGTCACTATACACTGTATCCTATAGACGGCTGACAAATGACCTGTGCCTGGCATACAAGACAATCTCTGACCCAATACTGATGGATTTATTACACATCAACAAGTGAAATGATACCAGAAATTCACAGTCTAGGGATCTAAACCTCTCATGCAACACCAACAGAATGGTTTGGTGTGGCAGGTAATATCTCAATGGTTTGGTGGGGCAGGTAATATCTCACAGAGGATACCATTGCATTGGAACAGACTCATCATCCTCATAAAAAAGCCCATCCTTGTCTATATTTTAGTACAACTTGGATCTATGGATATGAAACAGAAAAGTTACCCCAGGATTGTCCTCTGTACTCCTAATGGACAGATGCAACTCCTTAGTGCTTTATCCCATACATGGGTCCCCACAAATTATCTATGGTATAATCCTAGTTATTCACACTTTGGGCAATGAATAATTATTGACATGGCATTGGTAAGGCTAATCTAACACCAAATGGGACAGGTTTATTTAAGCACCAAAAGGGAAATCAGCTAAGCTTAAAATGTCCCATAAGGACAGCTAGCCTAGTACTTACCTATGAACACATGAATCTAAGATTCATAACTGGTTATCTGCAGCCTACCACAGCCATCACTGTACCACTTTCTAAACCCTAAAGGGCTTTGAACTTTCACAACATCTCAGTTACTTAGAACTCTTAACAGGTTACAAACTAATATATTACCCACTATTTGCCCATCTCTTAGTTCCATAATTCTTAGGTACATACCCAAGAGACCTCTTAGGGCAGAGAATAAACAGTTTCTTGCTATACACAAACCTAGTCAAATTGCAGGCCACAACAACATCTTACCTATAAATATCAGAATTAACCGAAATCTTCCTAGCTTCAAACATGCCCTAAAAGACTATCTTGCTAATCCTGGAATTGCTCCTGGTCTCAACCTGGCTAAAAGGCTTCTGCTAACTCCAATTTCTAATAAAAACTCTTCCCTAAAAATTTATTCTTCTCATCACTGTTTTCTCCCAACCCCCAAAGTATCATCTTTAGCTCTAAGCTCATTCCTACCTTCTCTTGCACTTTCTCCTCCACACAACTCAACCTCTCTGTCGTCATCCTTTCAGTAAATTTTACTTAAATGTCACTAGATAAATATGTTATATCTGTCACTGTCTATGTTTCTTAATAATGTATGCATCCATTATCATCACATATGGAATTGCAATGCTAATACAATTGTAATTTTTTGTGTAGTGTTTTTTTGCTGGAGCTTTTCTCCCAGGGCATCCACTGAAAATGGGTATCTCTGCACTTGGTTGGACTTTCCTGATAGATGGATAGATAGATAGATAGATAGATAGATAGATAGATAGATAGATAGATAGATAGATAGATAGATAGACAGATAAATACATCTGTAACAGTGCATACATACATACATTTGTAACAGTACATATATACATACATCTGTAACAAGAGTTGTACTGCATGGGTACCATCTACTAGACTTTTAGTTATATTAAGCAAGGACATTTTAGATGATTTTATTTTCACATGTAAAACTTAACTCTGTTGAAGAGTCATAAATCTCACTGCATATGTGCCATCACTGAGAATTCACAGACGATAAGGAGAGATGTAGTCTTAAATTATATCTCTGATATACCTGTCCTCTGCTTTGATATATCCCTCCTATATTCATACCCCAGTGTTCTAGCTCCCCTTTCTTGGACATATCTCTCTACAAAGCTATATACCATGCTTCTCTTAAGTATTACTGCATCTTTACTCTCCCTGTTTTATCATCTTAAAACTTACCATAGATCACTCAATCTTGTACACATTTTTCCCACTATGTGCTCCTCTTCTTACTATTCAAATCACCCCCATTCACCAATAATTGCTTCCAGTATATACAAAGACTTGTCTAATCTTTATTTCAAATTCAAATGACTAAACACTCACATCTACCACAACAAAATAAAACTAACGGCTACAGTTAAACTAAAACAACCTTACCAAACATATATCTTTTTCTCTCTTACCTCTCTGAGGGGATATTCATCCCCACTCTGGCCCTTCCTAACATCCTGACTCACCAGTAGCCTCCAAAAATCATCAGAGCCGGTTACTGTCTAAATTAATAAGCCACAGCAAAAGGTACACCAGCCAAGCTGTTGTATAAATACATATACATAGATACATACTTACATAAATGAATGAATAAATAAATAAATAAAATGAATTAATTAAATACATAAAAAATTAAAGTTAGAGTCAGTAAACTGAAAACAGTAGCACAAGAAACATGGTACACACACACACACACACACACACACACACGCACACACACGCACACACACGCACACACACGCACACACACGCACACACACACACACACACACACACACACACACACACACACACACACACACACACAAAGGTTGAACTACAAACATGTTAATGTTTTCAAAGAGAGGACAGCAAACCCCTGATGGCATAAAGGTGTAGTGGAATGCAATCTGTCACATGTAGAGACACCCAGATCAACAGCAATAAATTCTTTTGCAATTGTAGTTTTTAAACATATATAAATATAATCTTTTTTAAACTAAAAATATTTATTCTTGCAATAACAATGCAACAACCAAAAGATGACTATTTTGTTAAATAGTAAATTTGGGAGACTCTTAGCTCCTTGCCAGCACCATCTTAACCACAGCTCTAACAAAAGAAGGCAATAAAATATGGTCTTCCATCTCTGTTATAATGGTCAAATGAAGAATTTCCAGAAAACAAAAACATATACATACATACACATGCACACACACACACAGACACACACACACACACACACCCACACACACACACACACACACACACACACACACACACACACACACACACACACACACACACACACATATAATCTCTTGGCATCTGGGATTCTGCAGAGTATGGTTGCTCGTAATATCCAGCAAACTCCTAGTATCTAAACTGGGGCGTCAACCACATGACTATTGTTTCAGCCCTAATCATAGAAATCATGTACCCCCCATACTCCTGTGTAGCTTACAGGTTAAAGTCGAAAAAAAAAAGAAAGAAAAATTTGGAGGCAATGTCAAAACACTTGAAATTTATCCTCCTTAAGGCAAAACTGGATTTTTTTGTCCAGATCATCTAAGTGTGCCTGGCATGGTCCACTGCATCTACCACACTAGGGAAACCTTGAAGCAGAAGAGGTTACAATTCCAAAAGACAGTCTTGTCCTGTTTCTAGAGACCCTC
Source organism: Protopterus annectens (assembly GCF_019279795.1). Taxonomy (NCBI): domain Eukaryota; kingdom Metazoa; phylum Chordata; order Ceratodontiformes; family Protopteridae; genus Protopterus; species Protopterus annectens. The sequence goes on from NC_056731.1 coordinate 1,531,057,687, forward strand.
GCATATCAATACTCTTTTAGAGTTGGGTAAATGAGCCTGCATCTCAACATGTCATTATGAATACCTCAGTGGGTAATCAGCTCCTCTCCAGATATTTGTTCTATGCCACTTCAGTTAGCCTATAGTTTCAATTCATCCACACAGCTATAACAAACAAGTGGTACATCTCCAGTGCTTTTTTGAGACTTGACCGAGGCCTACTCAGCTCTAGTGTAACAACTGGATAGTCACAGACTACAGTAGGAGACATTTCAAAGCTCTGTATACAATACAAATATTATTTGGGTATAAAGACTTTGTTAATGTAGGAAGCAATATCATGTTGAAAACAGTTAAACAATATCTGCGCAACCTATTACCTTATAGATGCCAACCACACAGGTCTGTTTTAGGCACTTTTAATTTTTAATCTACCTAAAGATGGAAAAGGCTATATCCTTGGATTGCTCCAAAGCTGTGACAAATCCACAGCTGTGTTCCTGTCCACTGCCACAAAAATAATGCTCTCCTATATGTTATTTTGTCTGCCAGCATATTTGAGAGCTCCCTTCTCACCAAACATGGGAACATTCACTATTGTTAGCCTACAATTATTAAACCAGGCCACCTGAGCCAGTTTATTATGACAACGTTGAAATGGATTCAGTCAAATCCACTTTAGACGAAATCCGGAGAGCGAATGGCGACAATGTTGAACCCAACATTGTCAAAGTACAAATCTTGACCCTATCTTGACCCATGTTAAAACCCATTGCGAAGTTGAAGTCGAGACATATTTCGACAATGTCAGAATTTGACATTGTCACTTTAGCGGACATGGCTCGAAGATCCCATCATTCAACCGAGTCTTCTTTGACATTACCATAGTAAACAACCTGAGCCATATACCTGCCTATTTACATTGGGTCTATAGTCTAAAACCTGGATATCATTGTCCTTCTTAAAATAACTCCCACACCTATTCAACTTCATGTAAGCCATCGAGAAGACTGTCCTGAGATAAAGCTCCTTCAATAACTTTATATAACTGTTTATTAGCAACTGTTAGCTAGGGTAACTAGTGAAACTTCAAACGAGCATTTTAGAACATAACCTTACTTACAGCTGTCAGACAATGAACTGTTTAAAGATGCATTGGAATGTAGCAGGCATGTCATATCTATGTAAAACTCCAGTGCATCTTTAAAAAGTTCACTGCCTGACAGTTGTCAATAAACTATGCTTTGAAATACTATTATAAAGTTAATGAAATTACTTTTTTGAAGATAAGCACAATCATAGGAAAGTTCACTTGAGCAACGGTTATTGTCGTTCTGCAGGCACACTGGCAGTCTTACATTAGCACTGCTATGTGATATTTTAATAAATACAGTCAGAAGTTTAACAGTATGTTTAGTGCTTTACTTTGCTTTTCTTTAGAGCAAGTGCTTTCTCGGTGAAAGTGCAGAAAAATAGCAGATCTACGATTATCAGTAAGATTCCAGTAAAAGCTGTTGCATTTGCTGACAAAGCCAAAAATAAAAGAGGACAAAAATCCAAATTCAGAGACAGAATATTGCTCTTATAAATTTAAAAAGTTGCTAGAATAAAATATTTCACATTTTCTGTAGATTTTGTGAAAGAGATCTGTCTGAAATGCAAATGTCTGTCATTATTTAATGACTGCAATCCTTAATGCTTTATCAGAAAACCACTACTTCTTGTGGATCAGACCAAATATGCAATTTAAAAATCTGGACACTATGGGAAATTCTGGACAGTTAGGTGGTATACTAGTAGTAATCATGGCATTGAGAAATGAAAACACATGATGACTTCCTGATCTTATTTTAGTTTATGTAAAATTTAAAAGGAAGTTGTACTTTCCAATTGCCGATCAAACTCAAGTGCAATTTTAACTGATTGTAATTAAGTAAAGGTAAAGGAAAAGTAAGCAGCTAGAAACTACAATTACATTTTAAATTCAGCCACTTTAAAAAGAGAAAAAAGTCATCACATGGATTCAGTGTCACTCCTAAGAATGTACAAATGCCATCTTTAATATATTTACATTTCTAAAATAGATGTACAAGTGTTCACAATGACTAGGGAATGTATCAGAATGAATTTGCTGCACTGTTCATTCTATCAGGGGAATGAAAACAACCCTGGAAGCGTCAGAAAACATATATTTAAATTAGGGAAAGAAGGGGTGGGAAAAGAGTATGATGTCAACTCCTTGACCATAATCGAGAGTGAGACATTCTACAAGTATAAACTGCTAAAAACCAATGAAAATGAAAAAAATAAACAGAAAGTGTTACACTTTTGTTACTTTCAGAAAGAAAGCTATGCATTAGTGTGATAAAATAAAAATGTTGTCTGGGCACTCAAACTTTGCCACTCTCTCTTGAAGTGCAAAAAAATTAAAGTTATGTACTCGACATAACTATGCATCTGTGCTGTCCATTTTCATTCTTCCTCAACCTTTGGGTTTTGAATCTGACTTTGAATCTGACTCAGACACATTTACTAGACTCTTGGATCCAGCTGTCAAGCTCCTCCCTCTACCCATAATGCCTCTGTCAGCCTGCAATACCTCAGATCATGTTTGCTGCCTGATAAGCCATGGGAAGATCTAACCAGGGTTAAGACAAAAATAAGGCTAGTAGTGGCAGACTGTGGCTCAAGCCTGGAACAGGGGATCTACAATACCATCAAGTCACTCCAGGAGTTAATGGGAAGTGGTATGGGGGGTGGGGAGTTGAGGAAGAATGAAAATGGGCAACACAGATGCATAGTTATGGTGAGTATATAACTTTAATATCTGATACTGTCCTTTTCATTCATTTCTCAGTGTTTGGGACAGAGTTCCCAGCTAAGTGAATCTTGGATGGCCCTCATGGAAAGATATTCTGAAGTGCTCAGGATCAAAGGCAGCCCTGTTCCTAGAAATCAAATACAATTTGTAATGAGCAATAAAGGTATGAGCATTAGACCAGGTAGCTGCTGCAGCAATGTAGCAAATAAAAGTTCTCGACCAGAAAGTGGATAATGTATCCATGGACCTGGTCGAGTGTGCTTTAGGGGCTCTGGGTAGGGACAGACTTCGCTGACCATAAACAAAGGAAATGCAGTCAGTAAGCCATTTGACTAAGGTAATTTTAGAAACTGGTGAGCCCTGTTTGTCGGGGGGAGAAAGAGACAAACAATTGCTCTGACTTCCTGAAATCTTTCATTCTATAGAGATTAAAATGGAGTTGTCTATGTACATCCAAAAGATGAAGCATGTATTTTTCTTTGTTAGCAAAGCTGGGAAAGAAAACGGGCAAATTAATGGCTTGATTAATATCCATTTCAGAAACTACTTCAGGCAAAAAGGATGGATTGGTCCATAAGGTAACCCTGTCTTTGTGGAAGATGAGATATGGAGATTTGGAAAAGAGACCCTGGAGTTTGGAAACTTGCCTCACATATGTAATAGCCACCAGAAAGGCAGTTTTCCAGGATAACAATTTTAGATCAGATTTAGCTGATGGTTCAAAGGGGTTCTGAGTTAACCCTTGCAGCATGACTGTCAAATCCCAGGATGGAGTGGGATCCTTCACTGAGGGTCTAAGCAAAAAAGTACCTTTGAGAAAAGCCTTACACAATTTTGAAGAAGCTAATGAGGAAGCTTTTTTTCCTGAATGAAAATTAGATATGTCTGCCAAATGTACTTTGATAGTAGAGAAACTAGCTCCTTCTTGAAAAATAGATGTCAAAAACTCTAGGACAGCAAAAGTAGGAGATGTGAAGGAGTCAAATTCTCTCTGTAGAACCAAAATAGAAAATCTTTTCCATTTGCTTTTGTAGATCTTCTTTGTAGAGGCCTTGTGGGAAGATAGCCAAACTGGGGAAGAAAGCCTGGGCTGTCTAACTATCAGTGGAACTGGAGAAAACATGCAGCCAACTTGAGGCCTGGAATGTCTGAACTGGGGTACTGTATCTAGGATGGATATAGAAGATGAGACCATTGGAAAGGGAACCACACTTGATGAGGCCAAAAGGGGGCAATGAGGATGTGATGCCTGTGCCCTGGCCCAGCAATCAAGGAGCCTCAATACTCACCACTAACACCAGAGAGGGCATCTCATATATGAGGAAAGGATAACAAATACACACAGTAAAGTGCAATTTCCCTTAAGAGCACACAGAGACACAGTTAGTCCGGGGCTGGTCACTCTCTTGCTCCCCAGGTCCCCAGTAAGATTCCCCACTGGCACAGCTATAGGGTCCAGATCTCAGCCTAGCTGGGCAAGCTAAAATCTCCAGCACCCTCGCTGTCCAACCAGTGCTTCATGTCCCTGCACAAGAAGCTGACACACACACATTTTGAGATACATTTATACAACCACACAGACACTCCTGAGGAAGGCTGGCACAGGTTCTCCAGGTGTGCCCCTTTTTCCCAGACTATATGGTAGTAATTATTGCCACGACCCAGCTAATATTTATCAGCTACTCAAAGGGCCTTAAAAGGGTATCCAATTATTACTGTGCAATATTATTATCCAGTTGGTATATGTGACTAAACAGTCTCAAGGCTTATTAGAGTGCCTGGTACAGGATTTATATATATATGCAATGTACTCTTAGAGCTTAACTCATCTCTACACAAACAAGCCACAGTTAAAAGGGTTTTAAAATATTTAATAATAAATAATTAAAACCACAAGACAACACTTTCTACTATACAGTGCTAGTCAAAAGTTTAGAGATCACACAGAAATTCTTAAAACAATTCAGTAGTACAGTTCTGACATAACAGAAAAACACTTAGTCTAATCTTTTCTAATTCTTAGCTACTTCTAGGAGAAAACACAGTTCTAACATACTACTTACATAAAGAGAGCATAAGGCAGTGCTGAGTTGGATGTCCAGACAAAAAGGGTCTATATTACATAATCGAAATTTCAAAATATTGAACACCATAAGCTCGAATTTGGAATTTCGAAATGTGATAACATCGAACACTCAGAATAGCAAATTTTTTCCCAGGGAAAATATTTGCTATTCCGAGAAATATACACACAATACAAGCACACCAAAATAAATAATCCACACACATAGACTAACAAAACCTTACTTCTAACCCTACACTAAACGGCACATACATTCCAATCTATCCACTAACCTTAACCTGCACCCTAACCCTAAGGTCCGTAACTATCGCACACTTACACTAAGGAGCTATACACAAACTAAATAATGCACACACGTACACTTAATAAAACCCTACTTCTAACCCTACACTAAACTGTACATACATTCCTATCTATCCACTAACCTTAACCCGCACCCTAACCCTAAGGTCTGTAACTATCACACACTTACCCTAAGAAACTATACACAAATAAACTAATTAATACACACACATACACTTAAAACCCTACTTCTAACACTACACTAAACCATACATACATTCCTACCTATCCACTTACCTTAACCCGCACCATCACCCTAAGGTCCATAACTTTCACACCACAGTGGAGGAAATAGCGAAGACATGGAATGGCCCTCCAAAATCTTGCCCTAGGTAAGAATTCAATGTTCCATGGCTTCGCTATTTTCAGCCTTCGATGTAGTGGTGTCGATATTATAGCATTCGAAGTTTTGCAACTTCGATGTTATAAATTAATATAGACCCAATAAAAATGCCTAATAATCTCTGGTTCTCACTGTTTAAATTGAAACTGCAGTTCTGATAAAACATTACATCATCTTTTACACTTTCCTGGTATTCCCAGGCTGACAGAAACTGCATTTACATTCTTTTACACTTAGAGCAATAAAGGACATTCCACATGTAAATTCTGGTCATTAACTTTAGCCTTAAAACAATAGGCAGGAAGCCTTCATCTAGCCAGACTGGAGCCAACTTAGAAACATCAAAGGCTCTCATGAAATAATTTTAATTTCAAAGGACCAACAAGAAATGCTTGGCTTAGCTTTCTTTACAGCAAAGGGCAACGTTGCCACATTGTTTTAAGTTCAACATTTCACAGTATTTACAAATGATAGAATTATGTACCAAATTCTATTTGACTAGACTGGCAGCTTTCACCCATCTCTACCAGTCTTCACAGAGGATAACTGTGGTGTTCAACCAAAGTGCCTTCTTTAAGAATTTTGGAATTAGAGGTATTGAGGGTCAGCATAAAGCAGACCAGAGCGCCAAAGGTGGAGTAGAGCATCTCTTAGTGACTCCCCCAGAGGGGGGATTAGGGTAAAGATCCTTCTGTACTTGTTTTGTGAAGATGCAAAGAGATCACAGCAAGACTGTCTCCATCAATAGAAAATCCTCTCTGCCACTGATTGGTTGAGAGACCACTCATGAGGCATTAGAATGAACCTGCTGAGTTTGTCCACTAGCACTTTGGATTTCCCCAGTATGTGCTTTTCCATTTCCATAAGAGGAGATTGCCCACTGCCACACTCTCATTACCTCTTATCAAAGGAGATAAGATTGGGTCCCCGCTGTGTGTTGATGTACCAAACCACAGACATTTTGTTGGTTTGAATCACAATCAAACCAAGATGAAGGGCATCAATGAAGGCCTGCAATGCTAGAACAGCTTTCATCTCTAGGACATTGATGTTCAAATTGTTTTTTTCTAGGTACCAAGTGCCTTGGATTGTCCTTCACAAAAAATGCCCCTTTACCCCAGTTGAGAGGTTATGTTGTAACCGTGGCTACTAGAGGCAGAAGATCAACAGGGCAGCTTTAGGAAATTTTGTCTGACTGAATCCACCAACATAGATGGTCTTTGCATACAGGAGTGAGTTTTATTGGTAAGGACAAAGAATGGCAAAGAAGTGACCACTGAACAGCTAGAGTCCATTGAAGAATGCGCATATAAAAATGGGCCATAGTAACTAAAGTTATGGCAGCTGCCACTGACTCTAAGGCCTGAAAAATAAGTCTGGCTGGAGTGAGAAGGGTGTGCGATAATTTGCTCCACTTGACACCTGATGGTCCATACTCAGTATGGTGGAAGAGAGGCTATCTGACTGTGTTCAGTTGAGCATCTATGAACTCCAGGCTCTGAACTTCTTGAAGATGAAACTTGCAGATGTTGACTGAGATGCCTAGGGATTGATATAACTGGATCAAGTAGTCCCTGGAGTTCTCTAGAAAATGCCTGGTTGGGGTGGTGAGAAGCCAGTTGTGTAGGTATGGAAACACTCAGAATCCCTGCAGTCTCATGTGGGCTGCTGCCACTGCCATACATTTGATAAACACCCTGAGGGCTGTGATGAGATCAAAGGGCAGGGCTCTGAACGGGTAGTGACTGGTCCCCAGCTAAAAGCACAAAAATCTTCGGGCATGCATGTTCATCTTGATGTGCTAGTACGCATCCTGAAGATCAATGGAACACATCCAATTGTTCTTGTGTAGGAATTGCAGAATGGGCTGAACCATGACTATTCATAACTTTGAGTTCTTCACAAACTGATTCAGTTTGCTTAGGTCTAAAGTTGGTCTCAGGTCACCAGATTTCCTTGGCACTAAAAGGAATCTTAGATAAGTTCTGAATCCTTTCTGGCCTGGTAGGACCTCCTGGATGACCCTTTTGTCCAGCAGCTTTTGAATTTCTTGAGCTGCTTCCTCCTTCTGACTGGGTGGAACATCACAGAGCTTTTTTCTTTTGGTTGGGGAAATCTGAGAAAATGTTATGAAATAACCTCTGCATATGACTTTTATCACCCAAGAATCTTCTGTTAGTGATGCCTAGGCATCTGGGTGCAGAGATAAGTGCCCCTGACTGCTTCCAGAGGTAGGCAGTTGGGCAACCTTTCAGGAGAGCTGAAAGGGTTTATCCAAAAAGGAGTTTCAGAAACCCTGGTTCTGCAGGCCTCTCCTGCCACAAGGATTGCGCCTTCCATTAGAACTCCCTCCTCTGCCTCTGGGGAGAAATCCCTGCATTAATCTTGGAAAGGGCCCTGGGAGTTATGGCACCACATTTTCTTACCTCCTCATTGATTCATGGAAAAGGATCACTGAGGATTAGAAAAGCATATCCCTATGGCAGACAAGGTCTTTTTATCCTGTTCGGTTCAGGAAAGCATTTCCTTAACAGCAGGGCCAAATACAGATGATCCATCAAAAGTAGTTTGATGAATCAAGACTTGAAAGGCTCCACAAAGTCACACAAGTGCATCCAGGCATGTCTCCTAGTGGCTATGCCTGAACCAGCCTCCCATGAAGTACCCTCAGCAGAACGGGAAATTAACCTCATGGATGCATTAGAGATGGATAGAAGAGTGGCCAGTTGAGAAGAAGACTTCTTGTAATCCTCCATGGACATGGACTTGGACAGGGAGTTGGAAAGCTCTTTTGTCAAATCATGCTGTAACCTAGTGAAATGTGCCAAGTAATTCAGAGACTGTAAGGCAAAAGTCACTGAGGCAAAAACATGCTTCCCGAATTTATCCAATGCCCTGCACTCTCTGTTATGAGGATGGATAAAGGAGCTTTGCTCTGCCAGCTCCTTCTTTGCAGCTACTGCCACAACCATACCATCAACAGGAACCTGCCTGCTCCAGTGTGGCCTGTCTTTTGGGGGGCAAAAAACTTATTAGAATGATGAGGAATGAGTTCTACAGTATCCAGTTCCGTCCATACCAGATGAGAGACTAGATATATAAGCTTAACAGCCGGGGGAGTCACCCAAGACATAGATGGGCTATACCCAAAAGCTTCCAGGAACACTGACTCCTCCTGGGAGGTGGAATCAGAGAACCATCCACCTTTTTGCTTTAGAATTTTCAAGATGTCTCCAAAGGAGATGTCATCAGGTGGATATCTGTGGGATTCCCTTCTTTGGAGTCAGTATCTTCGATGAGAAACTCCTAAGGGGAGTCTATGTATCTCTTCTTGCACATTCTCTTATGGAAAGCCTCTAATGTGGGATGATCTGGAGATGTATCCAAACAGATGTGAAAGTCCTCAAAGTGGACTGTCTGGGCACTGGATGGGGCCAGCTGTCCCACTTTAACATGTCTGAGAGAATCAGAGCTTGGACCCAAAGTAGGGAAGGCTGTAGGATCTGAAGAGGACAGAGTAGTCAAATATCTCAGATGAGAGAAGACCCTCTCCAGTACCTTAAAAGCAGAAGGACCAGGAGAAGTTGTAGCTGGTCGCACTAGAGCTGATGTTCCAGATAAAATAAAATGGGAACTCAAATCCACCAAAACGAAGATAACTGCACAATTCCAACCACAAACAACACCTCCATTGAAATGTATATTATCAGGAATTAAGTAAAATGTATTACTAAGTGCTTTCACCCACTAAAAACAGGCTTCATCAGGTAACAATTCATATCTAAAACAGCTTCTTAAATAAAGCAACTAATCATGTGACATTACCCCCATTAACATTTTAAAGAGATGTAGTATACAAAGTATATTTACATACATTTTAAAAACTACAAACTACAAAATATTACAGTACTTATTCCTATCATTTCCTTTGTTTTTACAAAAAATATAATTTCCTATTAACAATCATGTAACCAACTAGCTGATGACTAGCGATCTAATTTTCAAAACACTCATAATTGAACATGTTCATTAATGCCAGGACTCTCCATGGCATTTAATTGTAGTTGCCATTGGAACTCTTTTTGTTCTAAAATGTTTTTCATGTCTCCATCACATTGATTAAATTCCACTCTGTCAATAACAAAAAAATAAAAACTTTTTATAATTCAAACAAACAGTACTGTGGGTATACAGTAGATTGCTGTCCTTTTATTTTTATGTCTCTTACATGTTCAGCCATTTGGTTTTTAAGTTTCCTGTTGGTTTTCCCCTACATAGAATGCTGAACATGAAATACATGTAGCTTTATATACCACCATTTCAGTATTACAATTGCATCTCCCTGGACATTGAATGGCTCTATCATATCCAGAAATGGCTAAATATGGAGCATCATTTATATATTTGCACCATTTACAACTCCCACGCTTGTTCATCCTAGACCCTATTTTTACCACCTAAACCTACCCCAGACTCAAACAAATTCTTCAAGTTCTTACCTCTACTATACGTTACCATGGGTTTGGGTCTTAGTTTAGACTTTAACTCTTGAGAAAAAAAATGTATCCCAATTTGTATTTAAAATACATTTCATAGCTGGAGTACACAACATGTTGTATTGCATAACCATAGCTCCTTTTTTGTCCCTTAATTCACCCTGTGGTGTCTTGTCACCTCTAGTTGATACACCAACTCTCAATACAGGGGCAAACTTTGATGTTCTATATCTTAAAATCTCCTTTTTTACTTTTGTCAACAAATTAATAAGGTATCCCCTGTCTCTAAACATTCCTATTAAAAACTTCTGTTCTTTAACAAACGTGCTGTCATCACATATTAGTCTAGATAACCTTACCATTTGGTCTTTAACTGAAGGTGTTGTTTGTGGTTGGAATTGATAGAATAACATGTTTTTAATTTTCATCAATTTTCTGAAGGGTACGAAATCTGAATCTCAAATGTCTGTCATTATTTTCTGACTTCAGCCCTCAAAGATTTGCAAAATAGCAGCAGCCTGCATTTAAAGTGGAACCTGTGTGTTGAGAGACAGCCTTACAAGATATCTGCACATATATAGAGCTGAGTATATTTTTCTGTATTATTCTGTATTATAGAGCTAAATTGTTGCTTAGATATCTGTTGTCTTACTGTTCTACAAATATACAGAGATCAGTATATATTTTTTTGTTTTTATAATTTGCACTCTGATTCCTCACATCTCTGTTGAAACTGCCCCCCCCCTCATTTTGGTTTCTATAGCTTGTGTATTGTTAACTCAAGGTTCCCTTAATTTGACTTAATAACAGCAGCCTGCATTTAAAGTGGAACCTGTGTGTTGAGAGACAGCCTTATAAGACTATCTGCAAATATATAGAGCTGAGTATATTTTTCTGTATTATTCTGTATTATAGAGCTAAATTGTTGCTTAGATATCTGTTGTCTTACTGTTCTGCAAGTATACAGAGATCAGTATATATTTTTTTGTTTTTATAATTTGCACTCTGATTCCTCACATCTCTGTTGAAATTTTACCCTACCCCCCCCCTCCCTGTTCTTGGTTGTAGTTTAAATTTGGTGGCTTTTGCAGTGCCCGCCCCACTGTAGATTTGATCTAGGACACTCCCCCAGTCCCATCTCTTTACCGCATTCTACCTAATAAACCCTTTCTGCACTTGCTTTTAGTCCTTTTTTAATTTAATTACATTTTTTCAAACTGTGTGTGGACTAATATTGCTACGTACTCAAGTGTGCCAGCTTGCACTGCATGTGAATTGTTTTTACTACTGTTTTTGCTACTTTTCTGAAAAAAAAATTGTAAGCCTGTTTCCTACCTTTCCTGTAATTAGTGTTCCAGATACAGATTTGCTGTATCCAGGACTATTTGTAAGCTTCTGAGCCCCCCATGCCTTTCTGTGTTGGAGGGAAGCCTTCTAGCTTATCAGTGGGAGTGGTAAGCACTAGGTAACCTGTCTACCACATAAGGAGTGGTTCTGGCCCAGAATTTGTAGTTATTGGCCATTTGGGCGGTCTTCCATCTCTCTCAACTTTCTGATTTGAAGGCCTGTATTTGCACTTGTTTCTGTCCTGTAACTCCTGGGCCCATCTCATTTGCTCACTCAAAAAGAAAAAAAATTATCTGCTTTTACTGTATTTGTGTTTCTTCCTACTTTATTTTGCTTTTGCATCATCTTAAAAGTACTCAATTGTATTTATTACTGCTTGGTGTAACTCATTCTAAGCCTTTTAGTTTAAGCACTTGGGCTTCAGACCAGTTGTTTTACATTAAGAAGGTTTGTGGTCTGCACTGTAGTGGCAGAACAGGTAGCTTACATCTTTCTAAGTTGGGAACTGCTGATTGAGGGCTCAGTGTCTGTTATTCTAAAAGTGTATTAATTCTGGTTTAAGCACTTGGGCTTCAGGCCAGTTATTTTACATTAAAAGGGTTCGTGGTGTGCACTCTTGTGGGAGGAGGGGCTGGACTCTGCCCTTCTGAGCTGGGAATTTCTGGTTAAAGGCTTATAGTGCCTGCATATTTGAACTGCTTCTTACTGAAATTAGTACACCTTATTTGCTGTAGCATGCACTAGATCCAGGCCTGCTGAATCTAGCTTTGTTTATATGCTTGTTGTTTGTTTTCTTGTTATTTCGCTGAAACGCTAACACAGCTTTTCAGTGCTTCTGTGGATCCCTAGTGATATCTGCATTGCTTACTGTACTTATTTCCTTGTTTCGCTTGAAAGAAAGTTACTGTTTGTCATTTTTGCATTTAAGTTACCTGTAACACATTGCATTTAAGTTACCTGGCACTTGCTCACTAAAGCAATTATATAAGTCAGCACTAACAAATTAAAAGCACTACACCCTCACAAACTCCCCTTGAGTACCTTGTTCCCCATTGGCCCTTTTTTTCAATTATAAAGGAATTCCCAATACTATTCTTGCATGTCCAAAGGTCAGTTATCAATCTCCTCTCCGGTCCAGCTGGTGAATCTGGGAATCTTGAGGCAATGTTACAACTGCCTCATGTACACAGACAACCCTCTCCTGCTCCCAACAAATTCCAACACATGTGAGAGATACAACCATATAGCCATACTGGAAGCTAAGCTCTCTGAACTCAGTACTGGCAAAACCAGTCAGAAGGAGAAGGAAACCATGCTCACTACAAATCCAGTCTCACATAGACCTACCACGACAGCAAACAAAACACATAAACACACAAAAACATACTCGGAGGCTCTAAATAAAAATCTGCCTAAGCAGCAGAGACCTCCAAAGCAGACACCCAAGCAACTGCTACCCCAAAACAAAACACGTGCAACACATAGCTCACAAAGCCAGTGTGCCAAACAGTCACAGCCCTTAAGGCTAAACAACACACCTGATACACTTGTAATAGGTGACTCTATCGTCAGGCACACTGATGTCCCGCTCACCAGGCTGAACAAGGAGAAGGTCACGGTGAGCTGCCTGTCGGGCGCTAGGATCCGCCACATAACACAAGCACTCAGGTCACTCCAAGGCAAGTACAAATATGACTCAATCATTGTCCATGCTGGTGCAAATGACCTGAGACGTACCCCCCTGGACTACATGAAAAAAGACATAGAGGAGCTCTCTGAGCATGTAGCCCAGGCCGGTATGACCCTGACCTTGAGTAGCATCTTACCCTCACCAAGAATGATGCCACAATATGAAGACAATATGATCAATTTCAACAATTGGCTTAAGTATTGGTGTCATTCAAAGGGGATCCAATGCCTGTCAGCCTGGGATGACATGCTCGACAAGCCACGACGCTTCGCTAGGGATGGCTTGCACCTGTCACCTCTGGGCTTTCGGATATTGGCAAAGGCTCTTGCTACCCCCATAGTGCCTTTTTAGGCAAGGCTCAAAAGACAAACCCACCTCCATAGGTATCACACGGGATAAGAAACTAAGAGTAATGCTACTCAATGCCAGAAGTCTAAACCTCAAGATGCACACACTCGAAACTCTCCTTAGCATGGAGAACATCAATATCTGTGCAGTAACAGAAACCTGGTTCAAGGCTCCCAAGAGCACCCCAGCACTTCCAGGTTATACCTCATACCATGCTTTTCGGCCCCAAAACTTGGACTGAACCACAAAAGGAGGGGGAGTATCAATATTCATCAAAGATACCCACACTTCCAGGTTGGTGGCACAGCACGAAGCATCAGAGATTATCCATGTGCAACTAACAGTGGGTAAAACTGCCTTCCAGTTTATAGCCTGCTACAGACCACCCTCCCAAACCCAGGAACCCCACTCGGCCTTCCTGAGAACACTGGAAAATATGAAGGTCTCTCCAAACACCATTATATTGGGCGACTTCAACTACCCAAACATAGACTGGGAGCATTACTCTAGCTCCAACACCCTAGCCCAAGGTTCCTAGAATTTATAAACTCAAATGCTATGGAACAACTTGTTACCACTCCCACAAGAGGGGAAAACATACTGGACCTGATCATCACCAACATGGGGACTCTATGCTCCAGACCAGAAGTGTATCCCTCACTGGTAAGATCAGACCATAAACTAATCTCACTGGATATTCACATCCCGACTCCACCCCCTGCCCTGACAACCACAGTGAAAAACTTCTCTAAAGCAAATTTCACACTCCTCAAAACCAAGGTGGAATCCTTCAACGCCCCCTAGCCTGTGGAAAATACGGCCCAGACCACAGAATCCTTTATAAACGCATTCTATGAACACCTTCAGGAATGCATGGATAATGCAATCCCAAATAAAACCAATACCCAATCCTCCAAAGGCAGATGTCCTGTCTGGTGGACCCCAGCCATAAACAAACTATACAATAGAAGGAGGAAGCTACTACATGATAGAGCAAAATCCCAAAAAGGGAAGGCATCTCTGATCAGTATTAGCAAAAAACTACGGGCACTCATAAAATCGTCTAAGGCCAGCTTCGAGAGAAAAATTGCACAGGACACTAAGGATAATCACAAGGCTTTCTTTAGTTATGTTAGGAACCTGGGTGGGAATTCCCAGATATGCTCAGAATTAGTCCAGAATGACAAAAAATACACTGAACCCACAACCATTGCCAGCATCCTAGCTGACAGGTTCAGCGCAAACTTCTCCCCCCTCTCCCCACCAAAAGGGCAAATATCTATCCCAGCAGAGTGCTGCCCCCCTGACATCTCAGATGCTCAGGTAAGAGCTGTCCTCTCCAAAGCAAAAAACACAGCATCAATGGGACCAGACGGTGTCCCGGGCTGCGTCCTACATGAACTCCAACAAGAGCTAAACCCAAACATAAAACTACTGTTCAATCTCAGCCGTACTACAGGATATGTACCCAAAGAGTGGCGTACAACAACAGTGGTCCCTCTCCACAAAGGTGGTGCCTCAACGGATCCTGGAAACTATCGTCCCATAAGCCTGACTAGCTTGTTCTGCAAAGCTATGGAAAGGATCATCATGGACCTCATAAATAAAGATATTGGGGACCTACAGACACTGGATCCTTCCCAGTTAGGCTTTGTTAAGGGCAGATCCTGCCTCTTAAACCTGGTTGATTTATTTGAAACAGTCACCAAGGCCATTGAAGAGGGGAAGTTGGTCCACACAGCCTACCTGGACCTCGCAAAAGCCTTCGATACAATACCCCACTCGGGCATTATAGATAAGCTCACCAGCTTAAATATAAACCCCTATGTCACTAGATGGGTTGCAAACTGGCTCAAGGACAGAACCCACATGGTTAGAATTGCTGGAGCCATGTCAGACTCCAAACCAGTTACAAGTGGTGTCCCACAAGGCTCAGTCCTGGGACTTCTCTTGTTCGGCATATATTTCTCGGAGGTACAGGCCAACACGGAAGGACTGTGGCTGACCAGGTTTGCAGATGACTGCAAACTGGGCGCCATAATTGACTCTCCAGCCGACACAAGCATCCTCCAAAAGGGCCTCAGAGAAACAGACAACTGGTGCCAGAGTCATGGCCTCAAGCTAAACACCAAAAAGTGTATAGTCATCCCCTTTGGCAAAAACAAAGTGCCCACAAACTACCACATAGGTGGTAATCCATTAAGTACAGAAGAAGCAATTAGGGACCTGGGGACCCAAGTTGATAGCAATCTCTCATTTGACAACCACGTGGCCAAAGTGGTTAGAAAAACATTTTATATAGCCCACCTAATCATGAAGGGATTCACCTCTAGATCAGGGGAGGTCATCGTGCCTCTTTACTCATCCCTCATCAGGCCCATAATTGAGTACAATGCCCCTTTTGGGATGTACCTTACCAGACACCTGCAGCAACTGGAAAGACCCCAAAAGTACCTCACCAAGAGGATCAAAGGTCTCAAACAGATGCCATATGCTGCCCAGTTAAAGAAACTCCAGCTCTACTCAGTGGCATACCGCCTGCTCAGAGGCGATCTGTGCCTGACATATAAAGCTATGTCCAACCCGGAAATAATGGACATGCTGCACCTCAGAAAATCCAAATCCCATCGAGCTACGTGCTCGAGAGACTTGAACCTCAGCACTGAAATAAATAGGACATGCTGGAGGGACAGATTCATAACCCAGAGGCTCCCTTCACTCTGGAATAAAATCCCAGTCCAGGTTAGGCAGTGTCCCTCATTGACTCTCTTCAAGAGGAATCTTGATGAGTGGATGGGAGATCATAGGTTTACCCCAGGTATCACTTCTGTGTCACTGTTAGACAGAGGCACAGTATACTAACCTCGAAAAAGGGCATAGCAAAATTAATTTAAAATGGGTGGCGAAAGCCAAACATACTCTGGCTAGGCTTATAAATGCCCTAGGGCAGATAGCCTAGTATGAACCTATGAACCTAATGATTTGCCAGAAAACTAGAATTTTATGACTTAACAGGCCAAAAACATGAGGCAAAAAATCTGGACATTCTGCAAAACTGTACAGTTGAGAGGTATGCAGTATGCCTCAACCATGCCTAGACCTGTGCCTCTAAATGGGAGTTGGATCCAAGTTGTCCAACGCCTAAACTCCAAGGGCACGGATGGCCATAACAACTTCAGAGTGGAACCCAGTACTCCATTCCCAGCACCAATGCTTCAGCTCCGGGAGTCATCCTGCCCCAAAGGAACTAGTGCCAAACAAGTCAAGGAAGCAGTCAGAATCAAAGACCTAGCTGTCTTTGGATCCAACGCTGACACTCTCGGGGTTTCTTGGATCCAAAGCCTCCAAAATCACCGGTTGGCTCATAGAAGAGAAATCACAGCATGGGAAGCAGAATAGAGGCTCGTGGATCCAATGGGAGATGAAGACGGGATAACCTCAATCTGAACCTGAGCTCTGAGGAACTTTCTCATCATCTTATCCACTCTGGCTTCAGAAAGGCTCCTGGAGGACCTGATGTAGGAAGTGGTAGACTAAGGCCGAGACTCTCTTCTAGAGGGTCTTCTGAAGGAAAGGAGAAGGCAACTGAGGATAAACAGGCTCTAGAGGTAATCCTGGGGACCTGGTCCTTGAAAAGTTACAAAAAAAAGATGTCAGGTTCGAGGATGTCAGACCTGACTGTTTTCACTTCAGATCCAAGGGGGGCAGATCCAATTTCTTTTGAATTTTAGAAGGAGGCTCCAAAGAAGGAGTTGACTTAGGAAAGCAGGTTGGAGACTGCTTTCTTGATTCTTTCACCTCCTCAGAGACTTTGAATGTTTTTGCAGGGGTTTGAGCCCCTGGAGCAGAATAAGAGGAAGAAGAATAAGATGGCAGCAAGCCCCTTAGAGCCAGTTTGTTCAGATGGTTGCTAAGGGCCCTGAAATTAAAACATGTACAAGTGGAGCAGTCCATATTTAAGTCTGAAGCACCCAAACAATAGACCCACTCCGTGTAGACATCAGAATTAGGGATTTTGTGCCCACAGGAAGTGCATTTCTTAAAACCAATGGGTTTCTCACCCATGATGAAGAAAAGGAAGTTTTTAACTATCAACAATGCTAGGGTAAAAAGGATACCCTCTAAAGGGTAGACAAAAGGAAGAAGAGGGGAGGAAAAGTACTATGAATGGTACTGACAACTACCTTACATAGAAGAAATAGAAGAAATATAAAAGGAAGCTAATATTTAATTCTAAAGTGATAGAAAGACTCATGAGTAACTAGGTAAGGAAGGTAGTTGATGAGAACATTGATGAGTATAAGAAAAAAATAAGGGAACTGCACTCACTGAAAAAAAGATATTACACCCAAATGCTCTATCAGAAGGATCTGCATCTGCAGCGATATGGTGGCAAACGAGATCTGGGGTATTGCAGGTTGACCAGGGCATTATGGGTAGAAGGAGAAGCTCAAAAGTTGAATCCAAGTGTCAAGTAAATGCAGCCAGGTTGGATCAGAGGTTGGATCTGAAATCCAGTGATTGAAGAATGAATTAAAAGGACATCATATCAAGTATTCCACTCTTGAGAGAGAATGCTTAGTGATCAAGTTGGCATGTTCTTAACTAAAGTATTACTTTCTTGGTCCAGAGTTGACACTGCTGACTGTTCCCCTCATGAGATTTAATCAGTACCAAAATGGAAACGTGAAGTTGAGTAGGTGGGCACACTCCATAAAAACATTCAAATTCATTGTACAGCATAGACCATACATGACCCATCAAAATGCAGCTGGCCTGTTTGGGTTCACAGTCTCAACAAATGGTGTCTTATATCTTCCACAGTTATATGTTTTACATAGAGGCCGTTTTTTTTTTCCTTAAGTAGTAATTTCTAATTAATTATATATAGTTGTTATATTAATAATGTTTCCTCCCACATTTCCAAGACATGCTGTAGGTGGATTGGACACTTTAAATTGGCCCTAGGTGTGAGTGTGAGCATGTGTGTGCCTTCTGAGGAAGGATGGGTGCCAGGCTGGCAACTCAACACCCTAAAACTCTACTGTCACTCATTCTGTGGACCACTGATCTACTGTGGTGACCCCAATGGGAGCAGCCAAAAGGAGAAGTTGTTATATTAATAATCATTGTTATATTAATTATATTAATTATTCTATTAATTTATGCAGCTTCTTAAAGAAATATATCCACCGTTCATTACTTTTCAAATACCATTTGCAGATCCATCGCTGTCTTCCCAAGAAATGAACATCACTGCAAAATGATTGAAAAAGCTAACTGGCTACCCATGAAATTATGTCCTTGGACAGATATTTCTACTAATAGCATGTGCTGTAACAATCCCTAGTCATGCAAATATATGTATTCCACTATGTAATGAGAGAATAGTATATAAGAAATAGAATGTACTCCAGTTCAGTAATTTTCAGATGGTATGTACTGCAGATGACATCATCACCAGAGTGTTCTTCACCCATGCAAGTAGTTCACCTGATACAGTCATATGCCAAAATGAGTGGCCTGAAACACGCAATCACCACGGGATGTGTACTCCAAGGGTATCTTGTATGCTAATGCATTTTCTACAAATTACACTAGTAAGACTAAGGAAACAATATTGTAAGCATAATGTAAAAGGGAATGCCTAAACCTACTACATGGCACTTCCTAGGTGACATATTTTGGTACCTAAATAAAACATTGCACAAGTGGAGGCTTACCACATCGTGTGAGGAGATGGCAGAGATCATGATGCACAATAACTTGCACATCACTCAGTGGGCAAAACATGGTTATGCTGAGGTATTCCAGCAGTGCTGGTAGATCCAAATGATTCTTAAAATACAAAGATGTCTATGCAGAAAGTGTAACACTAATATAACCTCCCTGCTGGAAACACCATTTACATACCTTTTGCACCAACATTATTAAGCTGTAACTTGACATAAGTGGTTCAGTGCAGATGCTTTGTCTCCATAGCGGATGGAACATATAACATAAGATGTGTATTTCAAATAAAATAAAACTGATTTATTTATCAAAATATTATATACAATTATACTCATGGGAAATAACAGTAATGGCAACCCATGGCTTTAATTATTTTTGATACTTCTGACACACACACACACGCACAACTTTCTCTCTACATATTTATTTGTAAATCCCCCTCTCTCTCTTTATATATATATATATATATATATATATATATATATATATATATATAGGTTTTCTATTGAAACAAAGAAAGCCACTTCTTTGTTAGCTTATGTCACCAAAAAATAATGTCGGAATGAAATCTCGTGTCCTACACTAAGTTGAATATCAGTTTTCCGACATCTGCATTGAAAGTAATTTGAAATAGCTTTAGGTGACATCAGTAACTTGCCGCTAGACGTTCACGTCAATGGCATAAGTTTTTTACTGTTTTGCACGGGTCAAGCCCCCCTTCACCCACCCATGTGAGGGGTTGCATCCCCCACATCCCCTGCAAATTATATATACCAACTCTGAGATCACAGTAGAGTGAGGAAAAGGATAAATTCCCTGTTTCTCACTGTACCGTGATTTCCATTCACAATACCGAATTCAGATCACTAAATCACGCTTCACATTCGTTATTGTGAAGTCATAGTAGTCTGGTCCGGCATTGTGCCTCTTTGAAACTGTACTTTCTACCACATGCCATTCAATCCCCTGCAGTACGAAATTTCAATAGTAAACCATAAAACCATATATACACATGCATATATGTAACTATACATATATCTTTCTATCTGTCTATATATATTTATATCTATATATATACATATATATATATATATATATATATATATATATATATATATATATATATATACATACACATACACACACACACACACACACACACACATATATATATATATATATATATATATATATATATATATATATATACACACACACACACACACACACACACACACACACACACACACACACACACACACACAGATATAGAAATCTCTTTCTTATATTAAATTGTATTTATTTGATAAACCTGCAATTTTAATTTTGACCACTAGGTATCACTTGAGCATTTATGCCCTGTTTCGATTGAAGTCTTTTAACTTTTTGATTTGATTAAACTTGCAATTTTAAATGTGATCACTAGGTGTTACTTGAGCATTTATGCCCTGTTTGGATTGAAATTTCTTAACTTTATGATTTGATTAACTGAGGGGTTTTAAAGTAGGGTTGGTCTGCAGACATATTATACACTCCTCCTGGATTTTTTTACATAGTTTTTTAGCTGAGGATTTTAAAACCTATACCTTATGACAGGCCAAATTTTCTGAAAATTTACATAACTTACCAGCTGATGGTTGTACTTTATTATCTGCTTGCAACTTTACTCCTGAGACTGGACTGGTAACTTTGCATTGTGCCCTTTTATCAGCATTTTCCTGCACGTCTTGGATTTTTGCCTGATTTGCCTTAACCATTGAGCCAACTTGGCTCACCTCAGTTATACGTTTTACCTTAATTTTCTTTTACTGCATTGGATATAGAGGAATCCCCTCCTTGACAGTTTTTCTGCCACATATTGTATAGCCTATCAAACATGATGGCTATTTTCTGAAGACTAATTGAAATCTGCCCTATAAAGTTAACTTTATAAGTGGTCTTGAAGCATAATTATCATACTCTGTGTTAACTTGTGTCTATAAATTTTTATTTAAATTTGCTCTATAATGCTACTTACCTTTTTTAACTTTTATGAATATTTATGAGCTATAATAATTTACTAAAACCTATACTTTCTGTATTTTAAGTCTATACCTTTGCATTGTTTGATAGTATTCTTAATTTCTGACAACTGTACAATAATTATGTAGTGCACTGCAATCTGTAAACATGCACTGTAATCTGTAAACTGATTAACAAATTAAGCCTGCCCTGGTATGCATTGAATAACTATTACTACTTATTGTTTAAAATAATAAGCCTGTAAAAAATAATTATGTTACTTTACCCTCAGCTAATGACTGAACAGTGTGAAGTATTTTGAGATATGACTGAAATGTATTATACTAAACACATAACTGAATATGAATGCCATATTCTAAACCTTAACTGATATTTACATTAGCATATACTGAACATTTAAAAATGGCTGTATATATTCTGGAAACTAAAAATAATATTTTTTACCAGTGTTAACTAAACACAGATAAAAGAATAACAGAAACTGGTACATGTTATATCCAGAGAAACAAACCATTATTATTTGAACATAAATATAGTGAAACTAATAATATTGTACAATTGTCTGAAAACATGAAAACATTTTGACAGTGTTACCTGAACACAAATAGACTAAAACCTGCTGTACAATTGTTGCCATGAACCTGAAAACATGAGAACATTGTTTGAAATCATACATAATTGCTTTAAGTTATACATTTTAACTTTAAACAAACACTGAAGAAATAACTGAAAGACATAGTCAATTTCTGCCCCATGGTTCTTTGCCAAGTTTTGCTCCGCATTGTTTCAGTCACTAATAAGATAAAGGCCTGCTTTAACATTGAAGTGTCTTTTTTGTAGTTAGGCCTTTTAAACCACTTCTTTTAATTTCTTGTGCAAGGCTAGGTAGCTAAAGTTCTTGATTGTATTTAGTATCAGGTCCTTACAAAAACATATGCATCTTTAATAATTATGAACCGATAGCATTACTTATTGCCCTGACCTTATTTATATTTTACTGCATAAAATGCAGCTTTAATAACTATAAGCTGGCAGCATTGCTTGCTGTGCTGACTTTATTTACATTTTTCTGCATGAAAATAAACATACATTTTCTGCATGAAATAAACATTTGCTGCTAATAAACTCTTGCAAGTTTGTAGGCAAACTGATTTACAATATCTTGTTATTAAAATTTAATACAACACCTAATTTTGACATAATGTCCATTTCCAAAATGGTACTGTCACACCAGGAATGTAACCTTATTTTTGAGTGTTTTTTTTCAGGCTGATTGGCTTTATTTAAAAAAAAAATTAATCCCCAAAAGCTTGCTGCAGACTGGAGCTACTTTTGACCCTTTAAACCTTGATAACGTGAAAACTGTACTCAAGTCCTCTGACAGAGGTCTGTTTGTAACTGAAACTGAAGCCCCTGTATCAAGTGCCACATTTTTTTTCATGAGTAACAAAATGTATGGTATGCCATCCTTTTTAACCTGCAATAAAGTCAAATATACCATCTGATTTGGTGCTGGACTATTATGGCCTTTGTACATATTTTGAAAATCTGGTATGTCACTGGCAACATTAACCTGAGTTACAGCATACTTTTGATTATCCCTTGGGCTTGTACTTTGTAATTGTTTTTTTTTACATGTCCACGTTTTTACAAAAAAAAAAAAAAAACATTTAAATGCTGGGACTGGTGAAGTCTATTTTACTGTTACAATATCTATATTTAAAGGAAAATTCCTATTACTGGCATCTGATGCTTGCAAAATTTGTTTCTGTCTCACCACTAAATGGACAGCTTTTCTAAGGTCATGGCTGTAGCAATTACATTTAACTTGATAGCTGTATCAAGTCCTTAAACTTATTTTAAATGAAGTAGTAATGTAACACTGTGCATTTCTGCACCTATATAAAATCAGTTTTAACTGTTGAACTTTTTACATTTTGTCTCTTGACCCCTAGATTTTAACATACTGTTCTGTGAGTGAAACTCCACCCACTTTTTTACCATAACCATTTCTTTAGCTGACATCATTTAACTTTTCAGTAGTACTGAATACTGCAACAATGTATTATTACTGTCTACAATTTTCTTGGATAAACAGTGAAACTGTAAATGCATTAAAAATAATTTTTGCCATATAGCCCGATGGCATATAGTAGTGTCATTAATTCAGTTTGCTAGGCTGATTATAAGCTGAGCTGATGTGCATGGCAAACTGCCATTTCCACAAAAACATATACAGTCTGAAACTGATTACATAATGTGCTTTTTTATACATAGGATCTGAATTTTTAACTGTGTTGTCACTTTTACAATGAGAAATTGACTTTAAATTTTACATTTTGTAAGCTAGCAAAAATTATTTTGTCTCTGTCAATATTATGATATTGTTTATGCATTGCAACACTTTAATACAAAACACTTAACTAATGACTGCTAAATAAAACAATAATACAAAAAATTAATTTGCAATTGTAACTGCAAACCCTTTATTCTGCTAATTAATTTGACTGTTAGTTCTGATAAACCTCAAAACATAGAGGCATATGGGTACCCTTTTTTCTAACTAACCACACCCAATACATCTTTCTAAGTACGTCAGCTGTGTCAGCTGAACTGGAATTTATTTTGTTTTTAACCCATAAATCTGCATGTTTTTGTCGTAACCAATTTTTTAAAATCTGTACATTTGCACATATCTTTTTACTGAAGTCTAAACCAGTATATACAGAGCTGTTACACTTTGAACTGTTAGCTGCCATAATTTTTGACTGTTTAAATTCTGACAAGACCACACTTGTATTTTTTCTATGTGTAACTGGAATTGATTTGTCTGTAAACAATGACGTAACCTTAAACAATGGCAGATTAATGCTCTGATTTTTACAGATAGCTATGGAATGTATTTTTTTACTTAGCACTGAAGTTTGTTTTTCAGTTACAAAATCTGCACTTTGATTTCTCTTATCTTTCTTCGGTGCAAATATGGTAATTGATTCTGAAAATAAGAAACTAGATGAAGTAATGTGAACTTGAGATATTGCTTGCATGTTATATGAGAAAAAATCTTGTGATGCTACTAAAGGTAGTCCAAACAACAGCAAACAATTCAAGAAGAAACAAATAGACATACCACCATGTATTCAAATTCCTATTAAGATCAAAGCTTTAATAAAAACTGTAATAAAATCCTTAATGAAAAAAACAAAAATAACAAGCTTGGCATTTTTGGCCATAGTCTTCTTCAGAGCCTGTCTATACATCCAATAAAGATCCTTAAAATACCATAAATGGCCAATCAACATGCTTCAGAGAAGCCCATCCTCATTCCTTTTTAGAGCCAATAGAATTGCCTTGACAAACAAGTCTCTGTTTGTTTGGAATGTGGCAGTTTGGCACTTCATTCGATTATTACTGCAAATTTTGCTATCGTGTTCTCTGAGGTTGAAAATGCTGCTTATCATTTGAAGCGATTACAATGGCAGTGCTCCCACATTGAAGCTTGCCTATGCCATCAGATTATTCCTAGAGGTCTAAGGGTAAGGTGTATGCCCAGCTATGGGGACACCTACCCTGAACTATTAGCACAATGGCAAGCGGTAAAAATGAAACTAGCTTTAAATATATGAAACTACTGATAGACTTTCTTAAACCTAAAGAAGAGGAAGCAGCAGAATTGATAAAAAAACAAACAGCTCGAACTTGAGTGCATGGATCTATCGGAAGTCTGCTTTATGAAGTTAGAAGCCTTACAAACTAAGTTAGATACTTATGACAATAAATTGAAGAGTGCTAAGGGTCATAAATTAACGAGGGATTTCACTGACTATAAAAATGGGCATCTCTCTGAGTGGTCCAAGGAGAAGAGAAATAGTGGCAATGAACTGATACCTGAGAAGAACTATAAGAATAGAAACAAAAATTGGAACATAAATGTAACAGCTGAAACCTATCTGAATACGGATAGGACTGATCCTGAAAGTAATATGGTTTTCAACCACACCTTTAGAGACATTGTTGAAACCCCGAATTTAGGTAATAAAACCTTAGGTGAAGCAGACAGCTGTACACATTTTATCTTGGGAATGAATAATTCATCTTTGGAAATGGTACAAAAGAAAGGGAAGGCTAATAAACTGGAAGGCCCTGAAAGGCCCCAGGAGACTAATCCCATACCACCAAGTACAAGAACTAAAGAAGGAGCACCTCATGTGCCCATTTTTCAGAATCTACCTTTTTTAATTCAGAGCAAGGATTCATGAACTACAAGGTTATTCAGCAGGGAAAGGAAAAAACGGAAAGTTCTTTGAAAGAAAGTGAAAAATTTGAGTCTCTAGTTTTCAATATATCTAATTGCACTTTAACTAACCAAAAGAGGGCAATATTGGAAAAAGGACTGAAATTTATACCTTTGTTATGTTCACCTTTAAGTGAATTTTCTATTGACCTCAAGTGTTTTAGTAGAAATGTCACACTGAGACACCTATTTGGGAACAGTAATACCTAGGAAAATAACAGTAGCAATACTTATAAGAAACCCAGAACTTTTGTAACTCTTCTTCATCCAGTAGTTGATACCTTTATACAGGTCTATATTATAAACATGAATGTGCAAAATAGCGGATACATGTACATCGACACATAAAGACTGATGTACAAAAAGAGCGAAATACATAATCGGCGAAAATGAAAACGCCAAACATATTTGCTTGGCCAGCAGGGCAATCATGGGGATGAGGAACTATATCCTTTTCCCTATTGTAGTGCAGTCTCGGAGTTGGTATATTTAAGTAGGGGGGTGTGGGGGGCACACACACTCACATGGGGGTGCAGGGGGGCTTGCTCCCCTGCAAAAGTTTTGTTAATTTTATTTTATTTAGTTAGTTTCAGCTTACCAGCATGGCATTGTTGGTTGACAAAATATGTTCGGCATTTTCATTTTCACCGATTATGTATTTCACTCTTTTTGTACATTGACCTTTAAGTGTCGATCTGCATGTATTCACTGTTTACAGCTTTTGTGTTTATAATATAGACCCCTTTATACAACTTTGTGAAGATGAAGTTGCAAACCTCAGACAAGGGGGAAATAAGAAACATTTCACAATCTAAGCCATGAAGAACATACAGCATTAAATGAACTAATGAGAAGGAATGATGTTGTGATCAAAGCAGCTGACAAGGGTGGAGCAATAGTGATCATGAAATGTGAACATTATATCAGGAAAATGGAGAATCTACTGAGTGATCACAGCACTTATCAAAAGATCGGTACAAAAGATGTAACTAAGTTCATTACTGCTGTAAATGATAATAGTTATGATAAACTGATGACCAGGTGCATCAGAAAAGAGCAATATGAATTTTTTGTTGTTCCCCATCCGACCATACCTATGATTAGTGGCTTACCAAAAATACACAAGAATGAGCAAAATCCACCTATGCATCCCATTGTCTCAGGGAGAGGATGGATCACTGAGCTGCTATTGGTTTATGTAGAAGGTGAGCTGAGGAAGCTTTTACCTAAGGCCAACACTGTACTACAAGACACAGCACATTTCCTGGGGCTTCTCTTTAATAAAATGGGAACACATACTGATTCCAAGGGGTTGCTATTAGCTACCTTGGATGTTCAGAGTTTATTTATGGTCATGCCAAATGATTATGGCATAGAAGCCATTAGAAGATATATAGGTATGGATGATAACGACCTGAGCTTGGTTTGCAGCCTATTGGAACTAGTACTTGAGAACAATGTTTTTGTCTATGGAGATGCTTACTATTGGCAGAAATGGAGTGTCACCATGGGCACCCCATGCATCAATAGTGATTCAAACCTGGTCTTAGCACAGTGGGAAAATGAGTGGGTGTTGGACCCATGTAATCTATGGAAAAATTAATTTTCTGTAATAGATTTGTGGGCGATATCTTCCTTGTTTGGGAGGAGGATGAAACAAGCCTATGAGACTTTGTCCAATATTTAAGTAATACCACTACTTTTTTGGAATTTGACTTAAAATTATCCGACAAAGAAATTGAGTTCCTGGATGTTAGCTTACAATTGGATTGTGAGAAAGGGCTAGATACTAGTGTATATGGGAAACCTACTTGGCATAATCATATGTTGCATCAAACTAGTATGCATCCAAGGCATATTTTTCACAATCTTGTTGATAATCAGGTTGTACAGATTTCTAAACTTTGCACCCAGGATGATGTATATCTCAATGAACAAAGAGAGATGATTGCTGCATTCAAGAGAAGACGTTATAGTAAAAAGAGGTTACATATGAGCACAGGAAAAGCCATGGAAATAAGGTCACAGAGGGGTATTCCCTCCTATTCACAAAGAGGGACAAACAAGACCAGAACATCAGGACAAAGTCAAACCAGAAATACTATGAGATGTACTTTGACTTACAGTATAGATAATATAGCCATATGTGATGTTATAAGAAAATACTGGCCGGTTTTCACATCAGATCTAAAAAATTAAAGACATTGTGGGTGAAATTCTGAGCTTCACCTACAAGAATGGGAAAAACTTAAAGAGATTCCTTTGCTTTAAAGATGATTTTGAAAATAAGAAATGTAGACCTCAAGATCAAAGTCATAGACAAAAAAGGACCTGGAAATGTGGCTTTTGCAAAGCCTGTCCTCATATATCCAATAGCAATGAGTTTATGCAGCCAATAACTGGGCACAGTTACTGGTTTCAAGGCTTTGCAAATTGCCAGAGTAAGAACATTGTTTATGTAGCTATCTGTGAATCTTGCCCCGCTTACTATGTGGACAAGACCAATAGAGTTTTCAAGGAATAGATTCTTTGCCATTTATCAGACATATGGAACCAAGTTATGAGAAAATGCCTTATATAGTCATATAAAAATTAACTGCACTCATAAATTTAAATTTATGGCATTCACTCAAGTAAAAGAAAGCAACAGAGGGGGTGATTTCTTTAATAAAACTGAAGTAGAAGAAACTAAATGGATCATGGAACCAAGAGCAGATCACCCACCAGGGCTGAATGGCCTAGTGCCACTGAAACCTATTCTCAAAGAATGTAGCATAGTTGGAAGAAAATGATAATGGACCCTGAATTATGAGCCCACACTCAAACTACAATGATTATATATCCTCAAAGCTGTGCTCTTAGATTGCATTGTTATGAGAAAATAGAGTTTGTTCTCAAAAGTTAAATTAATATTGGCTTGAAGAAAAGGAATAAGGAGGACCCCCTTGGAAACATTCTGATTGGTCCTTAAATGATCTTAAGGCTGCTTATTGGATATGTGAAAAAAGCATACAAGTGTGTTTTCCTTCATCTTCTCTTATATATAAGCAGGTTATGAGTGGTGCCTTGCCACATAAAATTTTATAATTGTACAAACATGGACCTTTGGTATTTAGCTACATGAATGGAAATATTGAGAAAATGACATCTTTGAAACATTTTGACTGTTTTTTAAATGATTTCAAGGCTACCCATTGGGTGCATGGACATTATCTAATTTGCATTTAAGGAACATGAAACAGTTAGAAGAAAACAATATTTGATTTTGGAATGTGAGTCCATACTCAAACCATAATGATTGGACATTTACACAGATGTGTTTCGTCAACTGCACTGATATGTGAATATAGAGCTTGTTTTTAAAAGTCAAATCATTACTGATTTGAATAAAAGGAACAAGAATGAGCCCTTTTAGAACATTCTGATTGGTCCTCAAATGATTTTAAGGTTGCTTATTGGCTATATGAAAAAAACGAATAAGCGTGTTTTCGTCTATCATCTCTCTTATACATAAACAAGTTATGTATGATATCTTGTCATATAAATGTCAAACATTATGACTGCAAAGATCTGAACCCTTGGCATTTAGCTATGTGAATGGAAATACTGAGGAAATGACTCAACATCTTCGAAACACCTTGATTGGACTTTAAATGATTTTGAGGCTGCTTATTAGATGTATGGATGTCACCTGATATGTGTTTTTCATTCACCTTTTTTTCTTATACAGAAATAGGATAAGAGTGACCCCTTGGTATATAAACACAAACTATTATAAATTTAAACTACAGCTACAGCCTATATTTACTTAAACATAATTATTTAAGTATTGGCTTAACTTTCTTGGAACCAAACCTTGAGAAATATGTTACAGTCTCAAATAATGTTGATAGGAGATTATAGCTCTCATATCCTATGCAGGAGGGCAAGTCTGAAGGAGATTGAAGACTGTAAAGTGGTGACAGGGGAAAGTGTAAATAGGCAGCATAGAATGGTGGTCTGTAGGATGACATTGGTGATCAAGAAAAGGAGGACAATTGCGAGAGCAGTGCCAAGGCTCAAATGATGGAAGTTGAAAAAGGGTAATTGTGAGGTGGAGTTCAGGGAAGAGTTAAAACAGGCACTAGGGGGCAGTGAAAAGTTACCGAATAGCTGGGTAACTACAGCAGAGATAGTAAGGGAGACAGCTAGAAAGGTGCTTGGTGTGATATCTGGACAGAGAAAGGAGGACAAGGAGACCTGGTCATGGAATGAGGAAGTACAGGAGAGTATATAGAGGAAGAGACTGGCGAAGAAGAGTTGGGATTGTCAGAGAGATGAAGAAAGTAGACAGGAGTATAAGGAGATGAGGAGCATGGCAAAGAGAGAGGTGGAGAAGGCTAAGGATAAGGCATATGGAGAGTTGTATGAAAGGTTGGACACTAAAGAGGGAGAAAAGGACCTGTACTGATTGGCTAGATAGAGGGACCAAGCTGGGAAAGATGTGCACCAGGTAAGGGTGATAAAGGATAGTGAGAGAAACATACTCACAAGCGAGGAGAGTGTGTTGAGCAGATGGAAAGATTACTTTGAGGGCCTGATGAATGAAGAGAATGAGAGAGAGAGAAGGTTCGATGATGTGGGGATAGTGAATCAGGAAGTGAAACAGACTAGCAAGGAGGAAGTAAGGACAGCTATGAAGAAGATGAATAATGGAAAGGCTGTTGGTCCCAGATGACATACCAGTGGAAACATGGAGGTGCTTAGGAGAAATGGCAGTGGAGCTTTTAACCAGATTGTTTAATGAAATCTTGGAAAGTCAGAAGATGCCTGAAGAGTGGAGAAAAAGTGTTTTGGTACCTATTTTTATGAATAAGGGTGATGTGCAGAGCTGTAGTAACTACAGAGGGATAAAACTGAAAAGGTCACAGCTTGAAGTTATGGGAAAGAGTAGTATAAGCTAGGTTAAGAAGGGAGGTGATGATTAGTTATCAGCAGTATGGTTTCATGCCGGTAAAGAACATTACAGATGCGATGTTTGCTCTGAGAGTGTTGATGGAGAAATATAGAGAAGGTCAGAAGAAGTTGCATTGTGTCTTTGTGGACTTGGAGAAAACATATGATAGGGTGCCTAGAGAGTTGTGGTATTGTATGAGGAAGTCAGGAGTGGCACAGAAGTATGTAAGAGTGGTACAGGATATGTACAAGGTTAGTGTGACAGTGGTGATATCTGCAGTGGGAGTGACAGATGCATTTAAGGTGGAGGTGGGATTACATCAAGGATCAGCTCTGAGCCCTTTCTTATTTGCAATGGTGATGGACAGGTTGACAGACGAGATCAGACAGGAGGCCCCATAGACTATGATGTTTGCAGATGACATTGTGATCTGTAGTGAGAGTAGGGACCTGGTTGAAGAGATCCTGGAGAGATGGAGATATGCTCTAGAGAGGAGAGGAATGAAGGTCAGCAGGACTAAGACAGAATATATGTGTGTAAATGAGAGGGAGGATAGAGGAATGGTGAGGATGCAGGGAGCAGAGTTGGCGAAGGTGGATGAGTTTAAGTACTTGGGATCAACAGTTCAGAGTAATGGTGAGTGTGGAAGAGAGATGAAAAAGAGAGTACAGGCAGGGTGGAATGGGTGGAGAAGAGTGTCAGGAGTGATTTGTGATAGACGGGTACCAGTAAGAGTGAAAGGGAAGGTCTACAAGAGAGTAGTGAGACTAGCTATGTTGTATGGGTTGGAGATGGTGGCATTGACAAAAAGGCAGGAGTCAGAGCTGGAAGTGTCAGAGTTAAAGGTGTTAAGATTTGCACTGGGTGTGACAAGAATGGGCAGGATTAGGAATCAGTATATTAGAGGGTCAACTCAGGTTGGACGATTTGGAGACAAAGTCAGAGAGGTGAGATTGCATTGGTTTGGACATGTACTAAGGAAGGATGCTGGGTATATTGGGAAAAGGATGCTAAGGATGGAGCTGCCAGGTAAGAAGAAAAGAGGAAGGCCTAAGA
Source organism: Protopterus annectens (assembly GCF_019279795.1). Classification (NCBI taxonomy): domain Eukaryota; kingdom Metazoa; phylum Chordata; order Ceratodontiformes; family Protopteridae; genus Protopterus; species Protopterus annectens. The sequence continues at coordinate 1,531,089,177 of NC_056731.1, forward strand.
TAAGGTTTATGGATGTGGTGAGAGAGGACATGCAGGTGGTTGGTGTGACAGAGCAAGATGCAGAGGACAGGAAGAAATGGAAACAGATGATCCACTGTGGCGACCGCTTATGGGAACACCCGAAAGAGAAGAAGAAGATTATAGAGCTCATCCTCATAAGTATATTGGCCAAAGGAAAATTGTAGATATGAGCTTCATGCAACACTCTGATTGGTTCAAAATTGATTCTAAGGAAGCTTATTGGATGTACAAACGAAACTAAATTCATGAGTTTTTGGTCATCCATTTTTTGCATAAAACTGGGCCAAGAGTGATACCTTGGTCAATTAATGTATAATGTATTAATGTTAAATGTTTTAACTTTACCAACTAAATATATTTTCATATTTTCTGGCATTTAGTTCAATAAATGAAAATGCAAGGACAATTATCTAACACCGTAAGAATGTGACATAGCCCAAAGGAAGTGGGAATGGCCTATAAAAGGAAAATCATTTTTTAATCATATTGATTGGTTATTTTCCTGGAGTCATGCACCTCTAAGTTGTTTTGAAAGGAGCACACAGAGACTTGTTTGCTAAGGTGATTCCATTGGGTCTAAGAAGGAATGAGGATGGGCTTCTTTGAAGCATGTTGATTGGCCATTTATGGTATTTTTAGGATGTTTTTGGATGTATAGACAGGATCTGAAGAAAGCTACAGCCAAAAGCACTAATCCTGTTATTTTTATTTTTTTGCTAAGGATTTTATTACAGTTTTTATTAAAGCTTTGGTCTTAATAGGAATTTGAATCCATGGTGGTATGTCCGTTCATTTCTTCTTGCTTGCATGTTATGTATGTAGACTGTGTTGACATCTGTAATACTGCCTCCAAAAGCAGTGGACTATGTGAAGCAGCATGACACACTCGTAGCTTGAATAATCTCCAAAGATTTTATTAACGCAAAACAAGTTAAATTCACAGCGTTTTCATCCAACAAATATCAGACTTCATCAGATAAACAAGGAATTCAGCACAATGCCTCTCTATATATACACAAGCCCTACCAATTAAACAATAAAATAATTAATGTCAGTAATCTTTTTTTAAAGGGGCTAGAATTCTAAAAAAATATAAATATCAAAAACACTTGTGTAAAGAAAGTAATACATTGCATAAAATTCATACATATATAAAAATATATTGTATAACAGTATCAGTATCAGAAATGGTAAAAGCAAGAATATAGGGTACTCTTTATAAGTATTACAAATACCTTAACACCTTATTATCTGTAATACTGCAACATACTTCTGTATTCTGAATTGTATGTATTATATTCTGAACATTTGTACGTGAAACTATACTACAACTGAAATTATTGTGTTGAATTGCATGCGCTGAAGCATGTACGTTTAAGCTGGAGACCATACTGCCTTCTGAGTCATTAGCTTGCTTTTGTGATTTAAACATTTTATGTTTAGACATATTTAACATTTTTGAACTAATAACCTTTAACTTTAAGAGAACATTTTTTAAATTTAAACCAAACATTTACTGACGTTTTAACTGTACCAGTAGTACTTGACATGTTTATATGCAAGTAACTTTAATTGATTAATTTAAACTTTTTTGAACTGTTAACTAAAAAGGCATATAAAGTCTTAACATAACTTTATGGTCTTGGAAGAGATGTGAGCCATCATCTGTAGCTTATTAACCTTTTCCTTGCTTTTTGACTGTGACATCACACTGGAAACATGAAAGTCTGTGGAGATAGCTATTAACTGGATAATGTATGTTCTGAAGGAACACTACTTTGATTTAATACTGGTCTGCTGAAGTTATGTGAGGCTTTTCTGAAGTATGTTTTGCCTGTTTTTTACATGAAGTAATGCTGTCTTAATGAAACTTATCATGCCATAATTTTTAACTTATTCTGTATAGAGTTCACAGCTTTATGGAAAAAATACTGGTATGCTGCTGAAAAGTCTGTTATGAAACATTTGCTGTCATTCTAAACTGTTAATGAAATTTGGAGTTAAGCTGGCTATTACAGTAAAACTGTACTTGAAAAAATTACTTACTGTAGCTGTTTTTTTTAAGTTTCTTAGAACACATGTAGTTGAACGAAACACAGAGTGCTGCACTTTAATGAAAACACTGTTATTTTATAGTCTGTAGAACACATGAAGTTGAACAAAACACTGCTATTCTGTAGATTTCTGTAGAA